>NW_021680447.1:1475343-1489620 GCF_001412515.2 Diachasma alloeum | reverse complement strand
GTGAAACACACAGTAGTATGAAACTTCAACTGCGTGAAATACACAGCAGTATGAAAATTCGGCTGCGTGAAACACACAAACTTCACGCATGCGTGGAGTGTATGGAGTGTACGGGAGTGATTCACGCAATAGTGCGAATAGTCACGGCCATTAATTTTTCGCTGTCCAAGTTTCCAAGTATAATAATTATTACACAAAACGGTAACTAATGATTTATTTCCTGCTGAATTACATGTTCTTTTCATTCCTCTATTCTCTCCCGTTCATCATTAAAATTATTCTTCATTTGTTGTCAATTATAATTTTTTATGAGCCTTAGAAATGGACTTTTCATCTATTTCTAGGGAATTATTCACACTTTTCATTAACCCTATTCATCAATCGTCGTATTATAGGAATCATTGAATTATTTAACCGAAGTGTATTCCACCATTGTAAAACCGCCACATCTTTTCATCTCTGCAGAGTCGACTCAGCATGGACCATCATGACGATATTTGATTTCTGCAAGAAAAAAAAATAGAATAAATAGGCAAATTCGGAGAATTACAGAACTTAAAAACCGACCGTTTCCGACCGGACCCGAAAACCGTTTTCGGGCCCAACGACATAAAATATCATATGTCGCACGGCGATAAAAGCATTATCTGGCGAATGTGATTAAAATCCTCGCCTTCGGCTCGGATTATAAAGTCACATTCGCCAGATAATATTATACTTTTATCACCTGATGACATAATGTACTATTTTTCGTTTTTCTAGTAAACTAAAAAACACTTTTCGGCACGAGGTGAACGTAGCAGCAATGCAAAGTTTTAATTTCGAACAAAACGCACAAACTCTCTGCCTAACTACCAAATGTAGAAATAATTTAATTCCTATGAATGCCTTGATAACTGATAGATTAATAATTTTTTGCCACATGAAAGAATGGTGGAAAAAGGTTATAATCCCGTACACCTATAAATTATTAAATACAGATGTTCAGTTACAATTGAACATCTATATTTAATAATTTAGATATTCCACAGGAGCTGAAATTAAATCATAGGTACACAGAGATGAGCAGTAATGAATTAAAACTATCAAACACTTCGAATCGAAGAGAAATAAATAGATAATAAATAATATAAATTGAAAAAATCCATAATAAATTTGATAAATTTTAAATGAATTTTCCAGAACTATAAATGATTAGTATCAGGGAGTGGCTATCCTAATTAGATTATCCATGTTTATAACGACTTGTGACTACGGTGTGGAGGGTATCTAAAAAATCCAAAAAGACGTAGGACGTAATATTTGCATAGTCCCCTAGACGGAATACCCGCAGGAAGGTATAAAATACTCAGTGACTAAGCAAACGTCGATGTATACTCATTGCTTTTTGTGTGCATCAAAAATAAATGTGAAATAAAGCGACTTCAGTAAACACCAGAAAACCCGGAATAAACCATGACATTACTCAAACTCCCATTTCAAGCTAGAATGATTAACTCTCGTGCAGTGAATTTCTATAATTCCGCATGCCCACAATGGATTTTCCAAGTGCAACCTACTTTTACCAGATGCATCGTGAAAGTAACGGGTTAATGAGCCGAGAATTGAGAGCAGAATAGAATTCAACTCAAGGCTAGTTTTCCGATTATATTTTTTTTGTGATTATACATCAGCGATTGTCTACTATTGCAAGTATTGTGGAATCAGCTCCTGAAAGCATTCATCATTGTTCTCAGCGCGCTGTTATTTCGATTTATGATTGGAGTGAGGATTTTTTTTATCGAGTTTAATCAACTGAATGGCGCTTACTTTTTCCTCCGTGTCTCCGTGCGCAGAATAATGCTTGGATGCTGATGTATGTTGTTCCGTCGTGGCTGCAGACCGGCATGCTATCTACATCCATTGATACTGCGCCGCAGGGGTTGTCTTCGGGGCCTTCGCAGGGGCCTCCGTGCTGGAAGGCCAAGTCTAGAAATATTTTTTGGGAATTAGCGGGGTCATGAATGTCCTTGGAAAATTACATTTTCCCTGTTAACATTTTTTCATGTTAACGTGTGGAGATATTGAGATATTAAGGATGTTTGTTAAAAATCGCAAGTACTTGAAAAAAAAATTGATTTTTTTGTCAACTGAGAGATGAAGTTATTCCCTTCACTTTGATACAAATTTCAATCCACCAATCCATGTTCACTATTTAGAAATGAAATAGACAAAATGCACCAAATGCATGCGCTAACATGCGCTTATGTGGGATAGAATCATTCAAATATTTCCTCTTTTTGCCCGGGTACCCCAGATTTTTCTCTGGCCATTGGATTCAGTATGATTTTACACATTACCTTCTATTTTTATTGCAATTTTTAGAGTCTTCTAGTAGGTGGATTATCAATTTGAACATGAATTTCATAAGAGTTCGTGTATCAGGAAAAATTAGTTTATCCATTTCCGCCGAGACTATTGCGATTAATTTTTTTTTAACGTTAGAAAAGTTAGTTTTATTTGTTCTGCTGTCAGTCGAAAAAATTACAGAATTTTACTTGACCATGAAAAAGAAACACATTTACCGACAATTTACCGACACTGGCTGAACATCCTTAAGGGGTAACGGAATGCCGCTTATTTTCCAAATTTTTGAACAAATTTCCAGCCAAAAGTTATCGATATTTTTACAAATCGAAGCACATTAATCTCCAGGAGGCGTTGATGAAGAGCAATCTGCTTTGGGTTCAAATAATATTAATAATTTTGAACAGGAAATTTGTTTGAAAATGTCGAGCAAACGGGGGCTTTCTGTTACCCCTTAAATGCACAAAGTAAGTTTTATACACAGGCTCTTATAGTTATGATTAAATTGAAAATTTCACACCCCCTAAGAGAAAAAAAATGGGAAAAATTTGAAGACGTGGAGAATGATATGCCAAATGTGATGGCGACAAAAATAATGGGGTAGCGGAGTGAATAAAAGAGATATTTCAACCCCCGCAGCCATTTAGTCTTCTTTTTTTCTATTGTTGAAAAAACATTAAAAAAGGATTCTTCTTCAATCGAATTTCATCGTAAAGAATTGAACTGCGGGGTTTAACTGCGGGACTAATGTTTCCCCACATGTTGAAACATTAGTCTTGATTCTCGCGTGAGAACACGTGTTCAACACCTCATTCCTCAAATCATGGTTACAATAATCAAAGAGTGAATAACTGATGACCCACATTTATTGGAGAGAGTCTTGCACTGGAGATGATAAATACTTCTTTGTGTCTCCCCGTCATTTCCGCAGACTCGGTCCTTAGGAGTAAAATCTTCATTGACATACGCGCCATTTATTTTCTTAGCGTTCTTATTCGCTGTGACGCAGGCTTTTCCGGAAGTCGTATTACATTCAGTGTTGACCCGGACTTTGAGGTCTGAAAAAAATTAATTCTCCTACAGTACGTCAAAAAAAAAAACTTTATTTTGAGACTTATGATCTAAAATTGAAACTTTCAAAACTGCCAATTTCAGACTTTCAGAATTCTCTTTAAAGAAAAATTTCAATTTGAGTTTAAAATATTTTTCAATTGAAAAAAAATTATCTATTGAAATATTTTAAACAGTTTTTAAAGCAAAATTCTCAATTGAAAATTCACTTCGACTGGTTTTTCTGCTGTAATTTATCATTCACGAAGAGAAATGTTCAGTAAAGATTACGGAACTCACAGTTCACTTACCGTTTATGGAATCGACTAGAAAATTTAAGTGACGGTATCATAATTTTTCACAGGAGATTCAGATAAAAATTGCGGAACGCTCTGAAAAAATTCCGTGACAGTTCCGTAAAATTTCCTACAACCACATTTCGCTCCGGAATTACGGAAAAGATACGTAATTTTTATTGAATATTTCTCTCCGTGTTGTCGAAGGATTTTTCAAGTTAGAAAAACATTTTGTGCTATAATTTTCTATTTTACTCCATAAAAAAATACTCACTTGGTTTTTGACAAAGATAAATGAATGGATTCGGATATGTATTTCCATCGTCCCCGCAAACTGGATTCCACTCATTCCTCTCCTTGGAAATGTGGCATGCAAGGTCCCCATTACCAAAGATTGGGTAGACTTCGGCGACATGACAGCCTCCATCGTGTAAAATCTTCAGATCTAATGCACCCAGTGAATTTCAGTTATGGATCATTAATGATTCAGGGTAATCTCACGTTTGTTCTACATGAGATGTTGACGGCTAGGAGATTTATAGTTACCGTTGTACTTTTGCAGGCATTTTACCTGTCCAGCGTTCCCATAAGTATAACCGTTACTTCCACATACGGGATTCAGTCCGTATTCATCGATACTGTTGCGATAACAATAGTCAATCTTCGAACATTCGCCTCGGGATTTTATTGATATTTCTGAAATTGTTTCAATACGCAATTTTCTGTATATAATGCGTTAAGGGGATCATTTCATTTTATCTCTTTTTTACAAAGTCATTTTATTCTCTCAATTTTCCCAGAATGGAGAATGTGTGAAGAATAGAGTCAACATGATAAGAAAATTATTGAAAATCTCCATATTAATACACAATTTTCTATTTGTTAATTGAGCATTATCTCGACATTAATTTAATTATCTTGACAAAAAATCTCGACAAATTTTTTTTTTAACCATTCATCATGGACATTATTTATTATTCAATGGAATGAAATTTTCGACAAATGTTTTTTTTTGAAAATTATTACTGCCGAATTATTTATGAAAGAACATGAAGATTTCAAACAACGGATTCATTTCTACATCAGGACGAAATTATTATAATTATTCAAATTTGACTTTCCATTTTTGTCATGCATGTCGTGCATTTGGGATCAATAAATCCTATAAAAAAAAGTTTTACACTCACGATTTTTTTCATTCAGATTGTTGCACTTGAGGGCCTGTTCATTCGGCCACGTTTGATTGTCAGATCCACACACAGGCGAGTAAATTAAATCCGGATCACAATATACTCGTCCCGGAATGCACTTTCCTTCATGTACAATTGCAACTGAACAGAACAAATTGGATAGATTCATTAAAATCAGTAGTAAAATTGGAAAACGTAAGAATTCGACGGAATTTGCCTCGTTGTTCGTGGTAAAACCTCATTTTTTGAATTTCTAGTTTAAAAATGCCGTATGGACATTTTTTATCATGTTTAGAATTTTTTTTCGATGTCCGTTGGACTCCAGAGAATAAAATCATGGAAAAATAGTGTATTTCATCACTAGGGCGTAAAGTATAAGCGGGATTTTGCACTTTGCGTGCAAACGGTTTCGGTAGCAATCATTCTCCTTTATAGAAAAATTATAGGCAAAAATGGAGAAATTATTCACGTTCGCTAAGATAATTTTTGATGGGATGCAGAATACATTTTTTAGTTCCGGTACAAATCACCCTCACGTTCAGTAAATTTTCCGGGGCCAACGGAGCAGAATTCATGAATTCATAGTGAATTTCTGTCCTTTGAAGTAGAATTCACTAGGGGAGGGGAGGGCCAAATGGACCTCTAGGGCAAAACGGACCACTGACAGAAAATTGGTAATTTTTGTTTTTTTTGCTTTCCTTCAAATCAGGAACACGAATGTGTTGAATTAAAAGTGAGTTTCTTGGATCGTGACCATCACAGGGGTTTTATCGACAACAAGTGCCGTTGAACCGCAATTTAATCAGATTTGCTATAATCACCTCAAACCACAAATGACTTTGAATTTTTGTTTTTGCTTCCAAATGGAAATTCAATATCAATTTTCTGTCAGTGGTCTATTTTGCCCTGCCCTCCCTTATTAATCTCGCACTTTTTCTCCCATTTAAGGTGAAAAAATACTTCAAATGGAGGTTGCTCCACGATTACTTGACTTGTTTCGCAATTTTTCTCCAACTTTTTTCTCCGTGAATTCATCAAAGAACAATCAACAAACATAATGATAATTTATTAACCAATTCAAATGAGGCGGATCATTATCAAAATTTAGAAAAAGTAATTGAAGAGTACACTTACTGTCCGTTTTCTTCAAGTTATTGATGCAACCCAAAAATTTACTATTAGCGTAAGTTTTCCCATCAGTTCCACATACTTCACCACCTTCAACACTGCTATCATTAAGCTTAGCGCAATCTTCCTGAGGGTTCTCTGCCAATCCCCATTGAATCTCTAAGAGCAACAATAGAAACAGGAAGTTCAGAGATTTCAAATAACTATTATGACACATTTTGAACGGCGATTCGTGAGTCGTGTAATGCTGAAACGTATAATTATGCCGGTTTTATAAACTCCCCGGCTCTCCAAATCTGAGAGTCGTGCTTTTTTTATGGAATTAAGTCACAACTGTTTTGCTTAACCCAAGCAAATCTGGTTTACGTGTTTATCAGGTAAATTTTTTAGGTAACTCATTAGTCATTGAAATATCAGAGATTACACGGACAAAAGACTACCAGGAATTTTACCAGGAAAATTGCTAAACAATTTAGATAATCGGAGAGCGAAATGGATTCCAGGAATTTTTATTTTAAATCAAGAGAGAACATTTGAGGGAAGAGATAGTTGCCCTTTGTAACGTCATTTGCACGAACGAACAGTGAAATTTGTTAACTTTTAGTGGAAAATTACCAGAATGATGGCTAAATTTCACCGTAATTTTTGTGAATTTTTACTTCCACTGTTTAGTAATTTTTTAATGCCTTTTCCTGGTAATTTATCGTTGATTTTTTTTTTACGTGGACACGTATTTAATTTTATGTTGGGGTCATTTGTAGAGTTATCCCTAACAGTCAGCGCTATCTGTCGGAATTCTAAAAAATTTTAGATTTGTCTAGAAAATTCGAGAAAATTTTCTTGTTGTCTAGGCAATTTGAGAAAATTCTTTGGTTTTCTAGAAAATTCGAAAAAAATCTATGGTTTTACGGAAACTTCGAGAAAATTCTCAGATTTTTAGAACGTTTGGACATTTTTTGAAAAATTCAATTTGTGTCAATCCTTACAAAGAAAAGAATCTGTTACATGTAAACATGGACAGCGGTGAGAATTAAACATTGAAAAATTGCCAAACAAGCCATATAATCGGAGAGCGAAATGGATGTCAGGATTTTTGATATAAAACCAACGGAGAAAAATGTGACGCGAAGAATCAAGTTTCCATTTTTTAACGTGATTTTTCAGAAACGAACTGTAAAATTTTCGTCCTGTTAGTGAAAAGTACCCACAAGGCGGCTAAATTGGCACCTGCGTTTATCGCATTCTCACTTTACATTGTTTATAATTTTTCCCTTTCGTTTCCTGATAATTTTTCGTTGTTTCTTTCTTCACTGCAGCTTTTCATCCAAAAATAGGAATTATTTACATTCGTAGATAGTTTAAAAACAATTTTTATGAAAAGACGATTAACAACTGTCCGTTTTACCCCACGCTTCCCTAAATATTTATTTAATCAAAAGCCTTGAGGGCCCCATTTTCGTAGAACTTGAAAAGACTATAAAACTGTCATCATCTCATATTCGAATAGAAGTCGGAGTGATGCATTGACTATTTTGTACCCGTTATTCACTTCAATTGTGATACGAGAAAGTAATGCATGCTTAATCTTCTTTCTTTTGTTATTAATCTGTTCATTACATTCGCTGAAACAAATTCTTTTGTCATCATCACACGGTTTATTGTACAAAAGTAATGATGATGCATCATTTTAAATAATCTAGCTTATTGCGCTTGTTCGAGTTTTATCTGTACCGAGCGCTTGCTATTCGCACTTTCAGTAATTTCCATTGATTTCGTGCACTGAGAAAAAAATTAATCAATGGTTTTAAAGAGGATTCCTAAAAAACACACGGAGAGAAATTTTCTAGAAAAATTCTAATACGAGTACTGGAAAAAATCACAATCCACTGGCTGTGAAAAATTCTGGTGCTGTTAAGGTAAAATTTCTTGGTATTTCTGGTACAATTTCTGGGGATTTCTGTGAAATTTTTGCAGAAATACGGGGAAAAATTCAAGTTTTCCCCAATTAAATTTCTAGTGCCGGCACTGGAATTTTTTCCTGGCCGTCACTTTGCCCATCTTTTCCCATGCTAGCACTAGATTTTTCCTAAAAAATATCTCTCTGTGCAGTGATATGTCCCTTAAAATCAAAGTTTAATCTCTGTAAAAATAATTGAACATAAATGTTCAACATAAATGTTCAATTTTCCGTTTTGAGTCTCTCCCACATGCGCGGCCTAGGTACAATATAACTAAGCTTCCGTCACGGCGGCTTCTACGCGCGCATTCATCCGTTTGGCGCCCACCTGCGCACCCCAGTCACTTCCAAACGGTTTCGCGCAGTTGTCAACAAGTATCAGCATGTAGCGCTCGAACAATTGTTTAAAAATCGAAGAAAGATCAACTAGGCGCTTGAGATCACTCTAAATATTTTCGGTCGACTCTCTGAGAGATGGAGACCCCGGAGACCGAGGTCGAAACCCCCCTCGAGGATCAGGTGACGGATACTTCCGTCAATTCGAGGTTGGAACAGTCGCAGGACTCCCAGGAGGAGAATGACAGTGAACCGAGGGAAAAATTGTTAAAACTACCTGTTGGAAGGGTCAAACACATTGTCAAGTCTGATCCAGACGTCAGTTTGGTTAATCAGGAGGCGATTTTCCTCATCACAAAGTCTGCGGTAATTATTACAATCGAATATTAGAATTGAAAAAAAAACAAAAGCAGAAATTGAAGCACAATTTATTCTTCCAATTGAAAACAAGTTGGAAAATGGCTCCATATACCATAACTATTTTTGCTAATAAATTAGGAGTGTGCTGGAATCGTCATTTTCAACATCATTTTCTTCTATCCTACATCACTTTTTTTTAAATTATTTTGTTTAATTAAATATTTAATCTTCTCATTATATTTCTTTTCTGGTCAATTGTGTTAGATTTCTTGTGAAAATTCTTGTATAAATCGAATGAAAGAATCTCTATATTATCTTGAAACTTCGATAACGTGGTATTGGAAAACCTCTTTTCATTCATAATGGACTGAATTTAAACCATTAAATTTGAAGAAACTCTCACTTTCAGAGAAATTTTAGAAAAATTCGAAATTGCAGAAATTATTGTGAAAATCGAACCAACGAAAATCTTTTAACTTCAACAGGGTGGTATTGAGAAGAATTATTAAGCTATGATAGAATGTCAGTAGCGAAGAGGTTAAACGGTTCAAGTCGACATCGTTCTTAGCAGATTTTTCGATGAATATCTTCGAATCTAAGGGAGATAGCCAAATTTCCATAGTAACCTTTTTGTCGCTCTCAATTCGCTCTACAAAAACGGTCATGACGACAATTTAATCATCTCCCTCAGATTCGGAGATATTCCAAGTCAACTTGAATCTTTTCAACTCTTCACTACTGAAATATCTCTTAATATTTTCCTTTGAACTTGTTTCAGGAATTATTTATTGATTCATTATCAAAGGAGGCTTACAAATACACCTCCCAAGCGAAAAAGAAAACAGTTCAAAAGAAGGATTTGGACCAGGCGATTGATCACGTCGATTCCCTAGCCTTTCTCGAAGGGATGCTGGAGCAGATGATGTAAATTCCCTACTAAAAAATTAACCCAAGAATAAATATTTTTTATCGCCAAATACGACTCTAAAGAATCCTCCATCAGACCCTCCAAAACTTCCCCTGAAAATGACTGGTTAACCATTCAAAGGAAAAAAAGAACAACACAAAATTGCAAACTTCGAATTCACGTTTAATGATCATAATCTTCTCATTCTCAAGTGGAACGAGGAAAGAAAGAATCTCATAAATTGTCATTGCTTATCACTCGCAAAAGTCAGATACTTGAACATTAGTTGGGTGTTTCTGGTTGTAACATTATTCTGCAAAGCAATGTAATAAAAAAAATGGAGGGGAAAAACGAAAACTTAAAGGAGAGAAAGAGAGAAAATAAACAGCTGGAGTATTATGAGCCAAGTAATACGATGGGTGCAACTGTTGAGAAGAGATCAAGTCTTCATTTGCGTTTTGCTTTACGTCTGCGGCTTTCTTTCGAGGTTGGCTGTTCTGTCGTTGCTGTTGTACCACCAGTTTTACTGTGGTTGTAAAGATTGTTGAGGAAATCTTCAAGATCTGCGTCCCTGCGAATTCATAAAATTCAAAAACATGAATTTTGAGGATTGCAATTTCAATTCAATTTATTCTTTTGATGTTACGAAAATATTCTTTGTTTTACATCCCCACTAGCCTTTCTTCTCACCCCACTCAACTGTAATAGTGTTATTTAATTCAATATAATCTGAACGGAAAATTCTATTCAACCTATTTCATCAATTTGACAACTAGTGGAATTATGGGAAAACACCAGAAGTTTTTTGTTGTAGATAGCTTAATAATTAAGACTACTCAGTGAATATTACTTTGAACTATTTGATTTAAAAATGAATGTCAGAGAATATTTTTTGTAGTTCATGAAATTCTCTGTAAGAAAGATCTGACATTATCTTCTAAATTTACGAAATTGAGAAATCTCGAACTAATTTGGATTAATTCACGTCTGTCTGTGGATCTGGAGATTGTATCTCTAAATTAGTTTTACAAACATTTCTTTTAACTATTTGATCCCATAATTGGCTTAGGCCGTTGTTTCTCTAATAAATGCCAAATAAAAAATACAGAAAACTTCTGCCTTTCCATTCATAAAAAAATCTCCACTGTTTCATCATTTTATTTTGACACTTACGTTGCACCACCATCCACATGCTGTCTCCTCTTCCCACTGATACCCTGAGGTGGTGGCCTCTGTCCCAGAACAATTCTGTACTGCACATTGTGGGTATTAGCACGCAGATGTTTGAGATTACCAGCTTGACAGGCAGCCCAGTCGGTCACATCGTAAACAGCACCCTCCATGCACGCGTAGTAGTGCCAGAGGAAACCCATGACCCTAGATTCCGCCCAAATATCACCCTCCTTAGCACTGTGGCGTATCTTACACTGGGCACAGAATCGAGCAGCGTAGCAAGGCCTCTGCGTTGGTACACGTTTATGCCTCAATCCACAATTTGTACATCTAATCGTGTTCGCTGCTTGTTCCATTTTTCTGTGCAATTGGGATAGAAGATCACTCAACTCACCCCAGGCTGCCTCCACCTGACGAGTTTGATCGAATGCTTGTCTTCTTTCCTGGGAATAATAATTTAATATTAATAAATAAACAAAACATTGATAAATTTGCAAAATTATTTGATTTGAGAAAAGAAGTAATGAACGTCTAGTGATTATTATTGCGAAAATATTTGTGGAAAAGGGAGATTCAGAGCAAAATCTATTATTGAAATAATTGATGTTGATTTATAATAAAGTTCTGTTGAGAAAAGTTCTCTTAATTCAGATTGATAAATATAATTAATTCAGAGATATTTGTATTGCAAATTTAAGAGAGAAAATAATTCCTGAAGTCCAGTGATTAATTTCAGTTGTTGAAATTCAATAATTTTGAATATTTTACATATATATCTGCAACTAATCAATCGAGTCTTTTCTTGTTTCCAAAAATAGTTGCAAATTTATTTGATTTGAGAAAAAAAATTAGTCGACAATTCTCATTATTACTGGAAGAAGTGGATTTAAAGCAAAATGTTTCATTAAAACAATTGATGTTGATTTATAATAAATTTCTGTTAAACAAAAGTTCTCTCAATTCTTAGCGATGAATCGTAACTTCAAAGATATTTAAACAATTCAAGTGAGTTCTTAAAATTCAATAAATAATTCTGATTCCATAGATTCTGTAGTTATGAATATTTTGCATATCACTCCAATCAAACCAATCGAAATAAGTCACGAGACAGTTTTCTTCAAAACCCTGTCGTCAGGAGGAATTTCCAAAATAATCTGCAAATTCTCATTTCATCTGTCTCTAATCCCTGAATAATTAGTGCAAAAATAAATTAATCACTCACTGGTTCTCCAATGATATCGAACGCATGAACAAGTATCTTAAATGCCTCTTCGGCCCCAGGTTGACTGTTCTTATCAGGATGTACGAGAAAAGCCTGACGTTTGTAGTATTTTTTGATATCATCGTCTGAACAGGTGGGTGTCACCCCAAGTATGCTGTACGGATCCTTTCCCTTGCAAGCCAGCAGTCTTTTCATCGCCTCCTCACCAGTACTAGGCAGGGCAATGTTCGCTTCCAGTCCACCTTGCAACCAGTGTACATTATCATCCTTGTCGTCGTTTCTCTTAGATTTCAATCTTCGCCAAAATGCAAATCTACTGTTTCCAAATCTATCGTCAATCCTCTTGCCAATTGCATTCAGAAACCGAATCTTCGAGATTGCAGTGGACACGTAGGCCCATGAGTATTTCAGGTATAATACAGTATGAAACCACATGCACTTAACACTGAAAAATAAATTGTGAAAATTTTTTCAGATAATTTCAATGATTTTCCGAAATTGTAGAATTTTATTCAGAATTTTTCCCTGAGATTGAGAACACTGATGGGTTTAGAGGACGATATCAAAGGCTCTCTTAATAATTGAAGGAATTATAGAGGAGAAATGTCTTCAGACATTTTGCCTCTGAAACAATCCGCTGGAACGAGTCGGAAAAATTAAATAACTTTATTTTCCCAATATTTCTAATCAATAAGTTGATGAGAAAAATATAATGAGATCTCTCGAAATTTCAATGCAGTGAAAAGCCTCGAAGAATTTTTCCAGTTGAATAAAAATTATTAAAACATGTCACATTTTTTATGTAGCTGAAAAAAAATATTTAAAAAATTCTCTTGACATTTTCTTAATAATCAATAAAATTGACCAATGGTCAAAAACTACTCGAATCATTTTACTGCCTCGCTACAATTGTATACAACTGTCTTCATAAATATTCAATGCAGTAAATAATTCTCCCCAAAAATTCAAATCCCCGAATAACTAAAATGCAACCCCCAGAATTCTCAAACCCTCAAACGCCCCAAAAACCAAAATAAAAAGTACTAACAACCAAAAAAATATACTCACAACTGAATGACAAGATTAGTACTCATACTAACAACATCCGTGATAAGATGCAGAAGCCAATAAAACACCTTAAGCCCGACTTTGCTCCACCGGCTGGCATACTTATTAAAATTCTTGCACAAATCCTTAACAGGGCTCTCCCTGTTCTCCCTCTTCCTGTTCTTTCCCTTCTTCACGACCTTCTCCTTCTCCGGATGGAACCTCTTCCCCTTGTCCTTCTTCTTCTCCTCCTTCCCCTTGCCGCCCACCTGTAAATTCTTCTCCACCCTCTCCCCCGCGCCCTCATTCCCCAAATTATTATTAATCTGGAGTGGTCTCTTCTGAGTATTTCCCCCAGTCTTCCCCCCACTCTGAACTTTGCTATTATTCAACGTCTCATTCCTCTCGTTCTTCCTCGCAGTCTTGGACGTCTTCCTCTGGTCAGGTCTACTGAACCCATTCATATCGCTCCTCTCATGGCTCTCATTGCCCCCCAAATTGTCCAGCGAGACCCAACGTCTCGAGAGATTGGAGTTATTCTTCTCAAGACTCTTCTTGGCCACCTGATTCTTCGGTGATCCATGCTCATCACTCCCCGAGGAGTTCTGCCTCTTGAGCACTCCCGGCTTTCCCTTCGACCCCTTCGAGCTCTTCGACGTCTTCTTCAGGGTCGAGTCCACCTGGATCTTGCTCTGGGGAACGTTCAGGGGCGAGGGTGGAGGGGGCGCCGACTTGGTCAGCACTGACGAGTAACTCGGTCTCATGGGCTTCACCTCAGCCACCATTCGCGTTTTCTTCTGAATCTCCACGACCTTGGGCACCTCCTCCACCTCAGGTGACGAGTGAGGCACTGGTGTGACATTCGGCGAACCCCCGAAGGGACTGTACGTCCCCGATTGATTGGGCACCCAGTTACCAACGAGATTGTCAATCAATTGTTTTCCATTAGTCGTGGCACTCTGGAGATTGTGGTGAATTCTTTGATCGAATAAACCGTACTCTCTGTCCATAATCTGGTGGTTGGAGTAGGGGGACATGCTGGGGACCTCTTCGGGGACCATCTGGGAGGCATTTCCGTAGATAACGTTTATGAAGTTGCCGTTGCCCACGTCGATGGTGCCCACTAGGTCGTTGTTCTCGGTTATTCCCAGGTGATTGACGGTTTGAGGGGGAAAGTAGATGGGCTCCACTGGGGGAGAGTCGAAGGAGTCGGGCATGTAGATTGGGGGCTGCAGGGGGATTTGGGGGTGCGGGGAGGGGAGGTG
>NW_021680447.1:1451445-1475150 GCF_001412515.2 Diachasma alloeum | reverse complement strand
GTTGGGGGACAGGGGGGGCTGGGTGGGGGGTATGCCAAATTGGACGTAGTGACCACTGGGACCCTCAAGGTCTGCTGTCATTGCCTCGATTATCTTGTCCAGGGACATACGCTTGTAGTCCGGGGGAGGCTGCTGGCGATCTGCCATCGCTATCTAGAGTCTGGAATCGAGGGGAATTATTAGGAGGGAGAGTAACAACGGGTTGAGTTTTAGTGGGGTTTGGGGGAGCGATGGGAAAAATTGCAGGACATGTAGGTGAGATGACATGTCAGTGGCTGTCGTGAAACGGACGAGATCATGAGAAATTTAGTAGCTCCGCACTCAGCGCGGAGACGGCACTTGTTGAGGTCACTAAACAAATATTTGATGCAGCGCTTTTAATGATATTTCCCGTAAGATATATTTTTTTCATTTTTTTTCTGAGTGGAACTCACGAAACTACGACTATTTTTCTAATTGTTTATTATTTAGAAAATACCAATTATATTGACAGTTTTTGATCAATTTTTTTTTTTACGTAACTAACTATCCTTTCTCAACAATGAAGCCCTTCTGAAATTTTTGGAGTAAATGCATAACTTTTTGGGATAACTTTAACAAAAAAAATTGGGCTGCTGATAGTATCTCTGCTCCTCCTTTTGTTATATATGCAATTTTCAACAAAAAAATTCTTTGCCTTCAAGAATTCCCCAGACCCCAAACAAATAATTCTTCCATATTTCTTTCAAAAGGGTGGAATGAACCTCTAAAAACCCAACGAATGTAGATGAAAAAAAACCAGTAACCATTATCACTAAAATACAATTACTGCTAGCATAAATAAATTCTGCAGATTCCTCCACTTTAAACAATGAATAAAAAAATGTAAAAATCATCAAAACCCTCAGCCGACCCCTCACCACTCAGAAACTCCAGTCTGGACGGTTTCATATGCGTTCAAGGATTCCCCAGACCCCAAACAAATAATTCTTCCATAATTCTTCCAAAAGGGTGGAATGAACCTCTAAAAACCCAACGAATGTAGATGAAAAAAAAACTGTAACTATTATCACTAAAATACAATTACTGCTAGCATAAATAAATTCTGCAGATTCCTCCACTTTAAATAATGAATAAAAAAATGTAAAAATCATCAAAACCCTCAGCCGACCCCGCACCACTCAGAAACCCCAGTCTGGACCGTTTCATACGCGTTCAAGGATTCCCCAGACCCCAAACAAATAATTCATCCATAATTCTTCCAAAAGGGTGGAATGAACCTCTAAAAACCCAACGAATGTAGATGAAAAAAAACAGTAACTATTATCACTAAAATACAATTACTGCTAACATAAATAAATTTGGCAGATTCCTGCACTTTAAACAATGAATAAAATTTTTTTTTAAATCATCAAAACCCTCAGCCGACCCCTCACCACTCAGAAACCCAAGTCTCAACGGTTCCATACGCGTTCAAGGATTCCCCAGACCCCAAACATAACCAAACATTTCTACACTCGAAACCCCTAAAACCTCGATTTCTCAAAAAAAAATCCTGAAAAATACGAGGATAAAGGAGAGCGGAAGGGTGGCCTGCTGTTTCTTGAGGCGCGTGTTGATGTTTTTCCGAGATTATTGTTGTTAACGATAAAAATAGGACCCCAGGACAAAACACAAAGCGAACCTCACACTTGCCCGCAATCGTCTCTCAATTTTCCTTGAATTAGTTTTTATCGTGTGTTTCCATGATTTCGGGGAGGGAAGGGGCTGTCAAGGGTCTAATCAAGGGGATTGTAACTATTATCAGTAAATATTCGTGACTAACCATGCGGCTGGCGGGCGAAATCATGCAGCCATCGTCTGGACAGAACATTCACGAGTTGAAACAGCAGTTTTACTCATTTAGCGAACGATTTTCCTCGGGTTTTCGATGATTCTGAGGGAGTCTGAGACTCTTCGGAGACCGGAGGACTCGGTGGAAACGATATTGTCGAGTTATCACGGGGTTTGGCGGTGGTAACACTCCGCTCGTTTTCTTTATGTTATGTTTGCTCCCGGACACGAGTGTGCGCGCCGCGCTCGCTCGTACATGCATGGACTCGCTTATACACCTGTCGGCGAACTGCACGGGGAGATACATTTTTGGACAATGTGACGGACTCGGGTGATCGGGTTTAGTTGAGGGAGGTAAATATGAGGTGGGGGTGGTGAATATTGCGTTTTTTATTTATTTATTTTTTTCGAAAGATTGATGATCGTTATGGCTGGAGGGAAGACTGAGAAGTGAATTAATTTTTGAAAGGGATATGCACATTTTATGAGTGAAAAACTATTTGGAAATGGACGATAATTTTTTTTTAGAGAGAAAAAGGAAAATTTTCATTGGGGAAATTTCATTATTGAGTTTGCAATTATTTCATTCCCTCTTCATATGAAGAAATTACCATTTTTTTTAATTTTATTTTTTTGCGAAGATTCGGGAGTTGATGGTCGTTATGACTGGAGGAAAGATTGGAAATTGAATTAGTTTTGAAAGGGGTATGAACATTTTATGAATGAAAAACTATTTGGAAATGGACAATAATTGTTTTTTTAGCAAGAAAAAGTCAAAATTTCATTGGAGAAATTTCCCTATTGAATTTTCAATTATTCAATTCCTTCTTCATATGAAGAAATTACCATTTTTTTAAATTTTATTTTTTTGCGAAGATTCGGGAGTTGATGGTCGTTATGACTGGAGGAAAGATTGGAAATTGAATTAGTTTTGAAAGGGGTATGAACATTTTATGAATGAAAAACTATTTGGAAATGGACAATAATTGTTTTTTTAGCAAGAAAAAGTCAAAATTTCATTGGAGAAATTTCCCTATTGAATTTTCAATTATTCAATTCCTTCTTCATATGAAGAAATTACCATTTTTTTAAATTTTATTTTTTTGCGAAGATTCGGGAGTTGATGGTCGTTATGACTGGAGGAAAGATTGGAAATTGAATTAGTTTTGAAAGGGGTATGAACATTTTATGAATGAAAAACTATTTGGAAATGGACAATAATTGTTTTTTTAGCAAGAAAAAGTCAAAATTTCATTGGAGAAATTTCCCTATTGAATTTTCAATTATTCAATTCCTTCTTCATATGAAGAAATTACCATTTTTTTTAATTAATATTTTTTTTGCGAAGATTCGGGAGTTGATGGTCGTTATGATTGGAGGAAAAATTGGAAATTGAATCAGTTTCGAAAGGGATATGAACATTTTATGAATGAAAAACTATTTGGAAATGGACGATAATTGTTTTTTAGGAAAAAAAAGTGAAATTTTCATTGGAGAAATTTAATTATTGAGTTTTCAATTAATTAATTTCTTCTTCAAATGAAGAAATTACCATGTTTTAAAAATTCATATATTTTTTTTTCGGAAGATTAGTGAATTAATGGAGGTTTTCACTAGAGGAAATATTGAAAAATCAAATAATTTTCTTAAAAGAGAAGAAAAATGATTAATTAGCAAGGATTTATTATTGAACTTTCAATTATCTCATTCCATTTTTATACGAAAAAGTCCACGTTTTTAGTCATTTTAACGGAGTGAAGGGACTTAGTTTCATTTAAAATATTACGTTTTTTATCACTTTTTTCGGGAGATTCAAAAATACTACCGAGTTTTGATGGTCGTTTTCCCTGGGAAAATATTTGATAAAAATTTGAGTTTTCTGAATGAGAAATAAGAATTCTATAAATGAAAAATTATTCTAAAAATTCACTACACTTTTTTAATCAAAAAATGAATTAACAATAATAGCAATTCATAATTCCCTTCTGAAAAAACTATTTTTGAAAATACGAACCCAAGGAAGACCTCAAAAAAATGGTTTTAAGTCATTAAAATCCTTAAACTCCAGTTCATAACCTCTCCCACTCCCTCACGAGGTGCTGCTGAAATTCAAAGAAATCCCTCCTTCCTAGAACCCGCTGATAACCACCGTCAGCTCCGCAGTTACATGAAAACTCCAATCAAGCCCCTCATAAAAAAGTGGGGATCTGAATCCAAATTCGATTGGAGCAGAGCCCTGGCAGTGCTTGAAGCTATCAGAAGGTCGTTGAGTGTCATTCAGGGGTTATCACCGCGTGCAAAAAGGCGCTAGTGCTCCAAAATAATTTTCCCACTAATTAATTGGAAAAGTGTGAATTAAAAATTAAAAAATGCTGCCACGTATCGTGAGACCATCGATGACACTGGCCCAGCAGGGCGCCAAGCAGTTGTCAACGAGTGCACAGGTGAGCCCCGACAACCTTGAGATCACATCATCCATCTCGTAATCCATTGAGTCACATTATTCTCCACATGATAACTGTGTCACCCGAATTTTCCAGATTCCCATCCACTCCTAATTCATCAATTCCCATCATCACTCCTGGGTTTTAATGGATGTTGCTGAGAGCTTTGAGGACAGGCATTATGCAACTCTGATAATTGGTGCGGGATTATTAGGCTTGAAGATATCATGTGAGGATCCGAAAACTAGGTAACCCAGATTTGTAAATTGAAGATGATTTTTTTTATTTTCGCTCCAAAACGATTTTCGGAATTTTTTTGAGGATGAATATGAATTTTTTTGGAATGAGAGGAATATGGAATTGATTGGGACATGCGTTATTAGGGGGGAGGGCATATTTTAGGTTTAGGTTTAGGTTTTTCACGTTTTCATGTTGGATCGCCTTGATAACGAGTTTTTATGGAAAAAATATTAAAAGAGAAATTTTTAAAAATTTGTTCAGATATGAAAATATGTAATTCACTTTACAGTGGTTATTTATTCATATTTGGCTAATTATTAATTTAGTTATTTATTGATTTGAAACAATGGAATTAAATTCGTGCATTGAGGGAGATGAGAATTGTTGCTTCTGCTCCAAAATGATTTTTAGGATTTTTTTGATAATGAATATGAAGTTTTTTGCAGTGGGAGCAATATGGAATTGATTGCGATATGCGTTATTAGGTGGAAGGGCATATTTTAGGGGGAAAACTGAACGGACGAGTTTCCTTTCAGATCAAGAGAATTTTTCACGTTTTATTGTTGGAGCGCCTTGATAACGAGTTTTTTAGAGAAAAAATTGAGAGATAGCTGTTTAACAATTTTTTCAGATATAAAAATATGTCATTTGATTTACTATGACTCTTTATTCATATTTGGCTAATTATTAGTTTATTTATTTATTAATTTGAAACAATGGAATTAAATTCATGCATTGAGGGAGATGAGAATTGTTGCTTCTGTTCCAAAATGATTTTTGGGATTTTTTTGATGATGAATATTAAGTTTTTTGGAATGGGAGTAATATGGAATTGATTGGGCCATGCGTTATTAGGGGGGAGGGCATATTTTAGGTGGAAAATTGAGGGGACGAGTCTCCTTTCAGATCAAGAGAATTTTTCACGTTTTATTGTTGGAGCGCCTTGATAACGAGTTTTTTAGAGAAAAAATTGAGAGATAGCTGTTTAACAATTTTTTCAGATATAAAAATATGTCATTTGATTTACTATGACTCTTTATTCATATTTGGCTAATTATTAGTTTATTTATTTATTAATTTGAAACAATGGAATTAAATTCATGCATTGAGGGAGATGAGAATTGTTGCTTCTGTTCCAAAATGATTTTTGGGATTTTTTTGATGATGAATATTAAGTTTTTTGGAATGGGAGTAATATGGAATTGATTGGGCCATGCGTTATTAGGGGGGAGGGCATATTTTAGGTGGAAAATTGAGGGGACGAGTCTCCTTTCAGATCAAGAGAATTTTTCACGTTTTATTGTTGGAGCGCCTTGATAACGAGTTTTTTAGAGAAAAAATTGAGAGATAGCTGTTTAACAATTTTTTCAGATATAAAAATATGTCATTTGATTTACTATGACTCTTTATTCATATTTGGCTAATTATTAATTAATTAATTAATTTATTTGAAACAATGGAATTAAATCCATGCATTGAGGGAGATGAGAATTGTTGCTTCTGCTCTAAAATGATTTTTTGGCATTCTTTGAAGGATGAATAAGAATTTCTTTCGCAATGTGAACAATAAAATTGAGGAGACTTTTCTTTTTCGAGCCATTAATTAGTGATGAACGCGAAAAACACGTGGAGTAATAAATCTAACAGAACAGATTTTTTCACGTATTGAATGTTGAATTGTCTTGATAACGAGTAAATAATGACGAATTCGATTTATTATCACGTCTTGTCTACTACCTACTCCAACGATCCGTTAAAGTTTGAAAAATCGTTAAACTTGGTTTAATGAGTCATTATTGAGCTTGACAGATAATGAATAATTGTTATAATCTGTCACCTTCCTGAATTGAAAGAGCTAACATTTTTTTTCACTCCAAAATGATTCTTTCGTATTTGATCAGAAGATAAATGAGTGATTTCAGGCAACAAGATCTCAGGACACAATTTTGTTGAAGTTTTATCCAGCTTGTAAAAAAAACCCTCATATTTTTTGTCCAAAAATCACGTGTTCTCAAGTTAAATAAGAGAAAGCCGTCGAAATCCTTTTCACTACTCAACCGATTAATCAGAGTTCGATCGATTCCACTGATAAATTTTCTCGGTGATCATCAACTTAAACAGATAATATTTCAGAAAACATTTCTCCTAATCCTGCAATTGGAAGAGTTGAGAGCCTTTTTCTGCTCCAAAAAGGACTTTTTATGTATCACAAATTATCCAAGAACTAAACAAAGTTTTTCCTGAAGAATTAGTGAACAGGAAGTGCTCGAACCCTGCGTCGTTCCCACGAACTGAAGAATGAAAGAACAGTCCTCAATACCTGATGAAAAGCCTCGATAGCTCCTAGAAAGTCCTCCCTTGGCTCATCCCTAAGAAATCCATGAGAAATCAATATAACAAGGTTCATTCCCCTCTTTTACATCTCATTTACCGTTCGGAATGCATAATAATTCAATTTAAGAACGATTATTCGGCATTATTACCTTTTTGGAGCAGCGCAATGCCAAGGTCGCCGTGATGGGTGCAGCGGGTGGCATTGGCCAGCCCCTGTCACTCCTGCTGAAGAACTCACCCCTGGTCACCGAATTGTCCCTGTACGATATTGTTAACACCCCTGGAGTCGCTGCTGATCTCTCTCACATTGACACACACTCGAAAGTCTCTGGATTCACTGGACCAGAGCAGCTGAAGGACTCCCTTCGTGGTGCTCAGGTAATTTTCTCACTAATTTATTTGTTGATATCTGTTTGCGTATTTATTTACTGATTCCGGCGCATCCCAAAGACAGTTACAAGATCAAATAACTTCAAATAACGTACACACATGTTTAAAACGCATACGAGTTCATAATATCGCCAGAGGATGTATAAATCCACTCTTCATAAATTTGTAATTGAAATGAATGTAGAAACACTAGTGAAATAGTTGAGCAGAAAAAATCGTGAGACACTTATCGGGAAATTTCCTTCTTCATGAAGATGATCTTGCAATATTTTTTTCTTAGACTACTATTAAAACGAATTAGTCTCAGATTTTACAATCAGATGATCGTCTAGTTTATTTACTGAATTATCTTGACAATGAGTGATATTAGGAGGAAATGTCTTCTTAAATTCCATCATAGAGTCGCTCACTCCAGAAACAATTATCTGATAAACAAATGTATAAACTACAGATAAACAATAATAATAATCAAACAATAATAAACCAGTAATGATAATAAACAATACATAATAAACAATAATGATTACCTGATGAATAAATTGAGTTCAAGATTCTATGATTAAATAATGATTAAAAATTTCATTGGGGAATTACTTCGGTAATGAAAAAAATTTAATATAAAAAAACTTCGGTAATGGGTGGCCCTGGGGAAATGTTGAAAGACGCCTTTACAGGGAATTTCGTCCTTTACCTAGAAGATTTTCTTAAATTTCATGCTAGGTTCGTCACTCCAGGAATAATTACCTAATAAGAAAATGCCCCTCTTAACTTGTCTGTCGGAAATTTTCTGATAATTATCAGTAACAGATTCCAAATTAATGAATAAATTATACCAATTGCTTTCTTTTCGTTTCAATGAAGATTCTATTTATTCTCCATCATGATTCAGGTCGTTATCATTCCTGCTGGAGTACCACGCAAACCCGGCATGACCAGAGATGATCTCTTCAACACCAACGCCTCCATCGTACGTGATCTAGCCCAGGCTTGTGCTGAGGTCTGCCCCAAGGCCTTCATTGCCATCATCTCGAACCCTGTCAACAGCACAGTGCCAATTGCCAGCGAAGTCCTGCAGAAGGCTGGAGTCTACGACCCCAACAGGATCTTCGGTGTCACCACTTTGGACATCGTGAGGTCCAACGCTTTCATCGGTGAAGCCAAGGTTATTTCATTTTATGAATAAATAGTGATTTTTTTTTGTTTAATTTGTTTGAAAAGGCGAATAATTTGAAGATTCAAAAGTACAGATTGCTGCATTCGAAAGTCTCAGGAAATTTTTTGCTGAGAAACATAATATGATGTTCTGCATCCAAGAAAATAATTCATTTGAATTAAATAAACTTCATTTGAATTGAATGAATGGGTTCATTTAAGTAGTTCGTAATAAAGCGTATTAAAATGCAAACTCGATTTTTATTTGCATTGAACAAACTTTTAAAAAAATATAAAAAAATAGTTTTTTTTATCCAAATACCTTCTTAATTACAAATTAAATCAGAAAATAACTTCTAAAATTTCAACTAAAACATCTTGAAATTTCTAACGACTAATTTACCTCAGGTTTTAAAATATATTATTTCTGACAAATCTGTGGATTTCTCAAATATTTAATGAAACTGCAATAACTGCAAATAATAATTAATATGATTGAAAATTCAGGCGAGAATATTTTAAATTTTCGATCTATACGAACTTCACTTGAATGTTCAATTTTTAAAATGAGTTCGAGAAGGCAAACTGCAATTGAAATATCAATAATCATCTAACATAATAAGTTGAATTCTATTGAATTTCTAAAATAATTAAGCAATTCTATAAACAATTCCATTTTAAATTGAATATAAATCCAAACTATTAAAAATTAAAATGCAAAAATTTCTCACAGTTTAGTTACAAATGAAAAGTTTTTTCTTACAATGAAATAATTAACAAGTGGAATAAACATTTTCAAATAAAATTGTGTTAATAATTAATAATTAGTTAATAATAATAATGATTTTTATTTTGATGTACGGCTTATACAGGCTTTTTACAGAATAATTAATTAGTTATACTGTTGATTGGCCTTAATTTTACGAAATTATTGTTCCAAATGTTGTCGAATATTTATTCAAAGATGCTGATAAGACAGTTGGGTATGTTTTCAGGGCATTGACCCCCAGAAAGTATCGGTTCCAGTTATCGGAGGCCACAGTGGTATCACCATCATTCCACTGATCAGCCAGGCCAAGCCCAGTGTCTCATTCCCCGATGACAAACTCAAGGCCCTCACCGAGAGAATCCAGGAGGCTGGCACTGAGGTTGTCAAGGCCAAGGCTGGCACTGGCTCAGCTACACTCTCAATGGCCTATGCTGGTGCACGATTCGGTTTCTCGTTAATCAGGGCACTCAATGGCGAACAGAATGTCGTCGAGTGCTCTTACGTCAGGTCGAACGTTACTGACGCCAAGTATTTCTCAACGCCAATTCTCCTTGGTGTAAGTTTAGATTTCATTATTTATTCTATTAAAAAATGAGAGTAAGGGACGGATTAGTGTATTTGGGAGACGCGTGGAAATCCAAATATGAGAAATTCTAGGGGAGAATCATTATCATTTTTCAGTTTTCAATAAACTCTTTTGACAGAAATGTGAACGTTTAGAGTAGAATGTAGATTAAAATTGTTTTTTTCATCTGTTTTTTTTTACTGAGTTTTGTGAAGTCGTTTTTATTGAGAATAAGATTGAGGATAATTATTTGAATTTGACAAAAGAACAGCAGAAACATATTTCCAAAATGTTTGTATTATTTCTGCAATATTCCCTGACCTTCTGTCTGAATATTTTCAATAGTTTAATGCAATTTTCAGTACGATAAAATGTGGGAAAATCATTTTTACCTCAGAATTTTTTTTTTTCATCTGCAAAAATACTTGCTAAAATCTTATTAGGGTTTTAATCAACAAAGATTGCATAAAATGACAAAATCAGCAGTTTTTTTAATATTAATTTCAAGTGTTAAATACATATTTCATCCATTCAACTGATGCATAAATTAATTTGAGAATAAAGATGTCTTCTTTTCCTGTAATTCATGCATTTTGGATTCTTTTTACTCTCACAAATGTTGAAATTTCAATTTTTTGTTAATATTCCAGAAAAATGGAGTAGAGAAGAACCTCGGTCTCGGCAAGTTGAGCGCCTTCGAGGAGAAATTGCTGCAGGCAGCGATTCCCGAGCTCAAGAAGAACATCCAGAAGGGCGAGGACTTTGTAAATAAGAAGTGAAGAACCCCATGAAAACCTCACTCAACCACTCACGTATGGAATACGTACTTCGAATGGAAATCAACGTAAAAGAGAATCAAAGAGTCCCATTAATGCACCATAAATGGTCGAACGACTGCAGACGAATTGCCGAGCGCATTTAATGCAATTAGTGCCGGAAACGAATCATGTTAAATTAATTAAAAAATGTAAATTAAATAAAACGAGCCGTTCGGTAGAGTAATCCACTCTTTTTTCTTTCTTCAAACCTTGAAAATTAACTTCCATTAAAAAAAATTACCTTCAATTTTAAAAATTAAATAATCTTACTAAATCAATAAAAAAATAGTTAATTATCAAAAATTAATATTTCATGAACAGTTGACTAGTAATTGAAAGGAGAGTGACATTAAATTAAATTTAGGGGGAAATTCAGCGAAATTACACATTTTCAAGCTGAATTTATAAATAAACTATGAATATTCAGTACCAAATTACTTGGAATTTTCAATTAATTGAAAATTCAAGAATATATTTATCCGAATTTTCTTGATTTCTATCAATTTTCATAGAATAATTGAACTGAAATTCAAAGTTTCCATGGACTTTTGAATTTCTTTTCATGACATTCCTTGGAATTTCAGTGGAACGTGATGAAAATTAGTATTAGCGTACTATGATGATAATTTTCAACAAGTGTACTGGAAATTTTTTACCCAACAATTTTAACGGGTGGAGAAAAAAAATCTGATGAGGGAAAAACCCGAATCGACGACCCAATTTATCGATCTGCAAGCATTTTCCGCAATTGAAGAAATTTAATCCTCGTTTATTCTCTCATTTTCCATAAATTTCCCACTCAAACCGAATAAATCGATTTGTTTTGATGCAGATGAGAGCCTTTAGACATTAAATCCAACAAAAGCAAAAGGTGAGACCCAAACACACGTAGGAACACACACAAGTGCTTCGGATCATTCGAAATGCCTCAAACAGGCAAATAAAGTTGAATAGAATTGAGGGAAATCAGTCTGACTGTGTTCTTCATCCTCGCGAGATCCAAACATGAGGATAAACTTCGTGAAATAATTTGTTCAGCGTTCATTTTTACTCTGGCTATTCTATCGACAATAATACGGTAATTAAATGATCATTATCTAATTATTTCCATGCTGTCTGCATTTTTCTTCATTTTATGGTGAAGGGATGAAGGCCATAAATGAAGTTGAGTGGAAGAATTTTCGATGAATATGAGAAAATTTTTAGAAGGACATTCTCGTGTAGATCTCACTCTTCTGCATAAAAATTCTTAATAATTTAACGCATTTTGTATTCTAAACCAATTTGATATCGTGAATTCATCGTTTCATCATTCATCCGGACACATGAATCATTATGGTGCTCAACTGAATTATTTTTATAAACTTTTATCGATTTTTAAATAACAAAAATTGTATGAGAATGAGAGAATCAGTAGGTTTTGACGAATTTGTCATCTTCAATTTATTACTTCGAGAATATAAATCCCTGTTTTCGATGTTCATTTTCTCAAGATCGAAAGCATTTTTTTTGCTTTGAAACTGACATTTAAAAATGTTGAGAAATCGATTCGATTTCACAATTTTTCATAAATTTTTTGAAAGGAAGAAATTACACGATAAATTAGTGTACAATCGTGGTCATTAGAGAACGAAATTTTAGAATTATACTATTTCATAAATTTTTACTTGAAATCAAGGAGAAAATTAAAGACCAAGGAATAAATCTTCCCCTTTTCAACGAAATGTCTTGCAAACGAATTGTAAAATTTATGAGTTATAAAAATTACAAAGAAAAATTATCATCACAATAAAAAATTCCAGGGAAGACGGATAGATCAAGTGATTTTTGCTTCTTTTTTCGCGTAATTTTCCTTTATAAAAATTTCGCTATCCGAGATGATTTTACTGACTTCCCCAAAAACTTATCATCTAAAACGTTCATCCTGTTTCACTCCATCATTACCGATTGAATTGAACTGTACGAAATGAAGGAGAAAATCAAAGACCAAGAAATAATAATAAACCTTCCGCTTTTTAACAAAATATCTTGCAAACGAATGTTAAAATTTGTGAGTTTTTACAAAAATTGCAATGAAAAATTATCATAATAATAAAAAAGTCCGAAGAAGACGGATAGATCAAGTAATTTTAACTTCACTTTTCGCGTAATTTTCCTATATAAAAATTCTACTATTTGGAATAACTTGGATGACTTTCCCAAAAACTGATCATCTAAAGTATTCATCCTATTTCACCCCATCATTGCCAATTCAATTTGAAGACCCTTAAAATCCCTTCAATACTTCTCATTTTAGTCGCCCCAATACCAATGGCGCCTCGCAGACTCCCCAAGCGTCCCAGACAGATCCGAGCAACCACAAAAGTCTTCCATTCCCCCCCGGAAGTCCGAAAACCCTTGACGAAGAGTCCAATCGACTCCAAAATGACTAACGTCGTGAGATCCCCCGAGTCCCTTCGTTTTGAGGGGCCAGAGCCCCTCTGCATCAAAGAGTTGAGCCCCAAAATCGTCCCCAGAACCCCAAAACTCAAGCTCAACCTCGACATCCCCGAGGAAGATCCCGAGGACGATGTCAATTACCCAAAAAACCAAATGGCCATTCTCGAACGAACGATTTCCATCGACAAAGTCTGCGACGAAGCATCCTTTCTGCGAGATCACGTGACCCCCCGCCATTTTGTGAGCCCCGAAGGAGCGGCGCACCACAAAATGGCGTCGTTAAACCCCCATAATGACCAAACAAGGGCATTCAACACGGAAAACAAGAGAAACGATGAAATACTCGGCCACATCTCGATCTGTCCTCTTCCGACTGCCGATTCCGATCTCCAGAGGTACTTTGACGCCCCAGAGGCGGCCGGAAGTGACCTCAACAAGCTGAAGACGTTGAAAATTTCACGAGAAGTGAAAGAACCAGAGGACGACGACAAAATTGAGAGATCGAGCTCAGTCGAGGCGAATCGGCACTCGTTGATTTCTTCCCTGACTTATCAACTCTCTTCAGCTTCCAGCGATCATAACGACGAGTATTTCAAGGGCGGGGAGAGGACACCGCAGTCAGACAATATTTCAAGACCAGGAATCGATGGAAGTGACGAGAATTTATCGAATGGTCTTCAACAAATGGCGATCGTCTGTCAGACTGACGATTTTTCTTCAAAGTCTTCGGTTGAGTCGATCGACTCCCGGGTGAACCCTGGGAACGAGCGTTTTGATTTGACGTTCAGGTCGTCGCCGCCCCCCAAGAGGTGCAGGACGACCTTGAAGTTTGATGAGGTGAAGATACCGACTGAGGAGAGGAGAAAGACTGGGGTTGGTGATCTGAAATGTGGGGTTGGAGGTCTTGAGGAGATCGAGGAGTCCCAGGAGGGATCGAAGGTCAGTTGGGAGAGTTCTCTGGGGTCTAGAGGATCGGTGGCCGCGCCCAAGGTCGTCGAGTCCGGGTGCAAGACCATTTGCGTGACGATGGAGTCCAGTGATCCTCAGGAAGACGGGGAGAACCACTCGAGGACTGATAGCAATATTGTTGAAGCGCGGGGGCTCTGGGTGAGGATCAGGGGGCGCTGGGCACCCCTGGAGAGGGTCCTGGCGGCCATCGAGTGGATTGGGAGGAAGGTCCTGGGGGCTTTGAAGAGGGCGTACAGAATTGTCTTCAGGGGGGGTTTTGATTCCAAGGATGGGAGGGGGAATTCCGCGGAGGGGGAGCTCGGGGAGGTCGTCGAGGTCGTCAGGAAGGAGAATGAGAGGGTAGTTGTGGTGGTCTCGGAGAAGATCCATTGCCTCTCGATGGAGTTGGTTAAGGTGGGTTCAGTACAGATTTTTATATTTTTATTTATTTTTTAACTAAAAGTGGGAGAAGAATTCTCAAACATTCATGCATGATTAGCATCAGCCTAGTTACTTTTATTGTAGTTAGCTTGGTTACATTAGTTATATTTTTTTTTATATTTTTTTTTCTTGCGCAAGTAATGTAATTTACTTGAAAAACAGAATAATTTTTTCTTAGGTATCAACCAATGCTGAATTTGTTACTGTTTTTTCATCCCATTTTTTCCTTTTGTCGTTGGAAAATTAAACAAAAAAGGTGAAAATTTGAAGCACGGAAAGTTCCATAGAAAAATTAAACTGTATTGATTGTTTCGCTTTAAGTCGATCTCGATTACTAGCGAGTTTTTGACGTGGATACGTCTATGATTTCAATATGGGCGGGGGATCATTTTGGGAAACGGTCCTTATGTGCAGCGCCATCTATCGGAATTCAGGAAAATTCTAGACATTTCGCGGTAATTCGAGAAGTTTCATGAAATTTAGAAAAAATTCAAGGATTTTCTAGAAATTTAGAGGAAATTCAGGGAGTTTTTAGAAAATTCGAGGAAATTCAAGGAGTTTCCAGGAAATTCGAGGAAGAAGGAAAGATCATAGACGTATCTTCGTACAATTACAGCTGTATCGAAGATACAGTCGCCTGCAATTTTTAAGGGTATCCATGGATCTTTTACAATTTAGTACAGATCACACCATAGATTCAACCATTTTCAATTATCAAATTTGTCAATTACATAATTGACATAATTTGTCAATTACATAATCAATTACATAATTTACATAATTAATAAACTCTGAGTTACACGTGGCGTTCCATAATACGCGCAAAACTTGGAATAAACATCTGAGATTCTGGTTACTAATTAGTATTATTGAGTCCGTCAATAATTGAGTTGTGAATAAAATTGTGTGTCGATCGATTCAATACATCCTGGTATAGAGCAATTGATCCAAAAATCTTTTTTTCTGAAAAGTCACGCACGAAAAAATTTAATAGAAAAACCTATCGAATTCGTTAGAAAATTCTATTGAATTTCTATTAAACTTTCTACTAGTTTTTGGCTGATTCTATTGACATGTCCAATAGAAAACATTCAATAGAAACAGTCAACAGAATTCGATTTTTCTATATAACTTATCCTTTTCATATATTTTCTATAGAATTTGCTCGACTCGAATTTTCTAAGTTTTTTTCATTCTATTTTTCTTTTCTTATCAAGAAAATCAAACGAAAAAACTTGGAAAATTTGAGCCGAGGAAATTCTATTAAACATTTCAATACAATCGGTCAAAAACTAATAGAACAGTTCAATAGAAATTCAATAGAATCTTCTAACAAATTCGATAGGTTTTTTTATTAAATTTTTTCGTCCGTGGTCACACTTATTATAGAAAATCCAATATAATTTACCACCAAATGCGCTAGGTTTTTCATTTTTCATTCATTCTTCGTTGTCATTTTTCAAGTCCATACATAACAATCTCAATAGAAATTTATTCTTGTCCTCTTCACCCTCGTAAATATCTCATTTTCCTCCTTCCAGGCCTCTGTGACGAACCAAGAGAGTCTCTTAGCCTTGACCAAAGATGTCGAGACATTGAAAAACACAAACGAGCAGTTGCTGAGTTGCAACGAGACCCTGAGAACCGAATTACGGGCGCTAGCGGAGGCTCTCGACACGTTCAAATCGAATTTGAAAATTCCAGCAGCAGTTGGCCCTTCTATTCCTCCACCGCCCCCGCCTCCACCTCCACCTCCCCCGATGGGTGGACTCATCGGTCCTCCACCTCCCCCACCCCCTCCCCCCTTGCCATCGTTACTCCTGAAGACCCCGAGAACGCCGTTCACGTCGACGAAGAAATCACCGGCGAGAAAATGCTCAACTCCCCTGGAGGGCAGACCGTCCATCACCGTCGAGGATCTCCTCAAGGTCACCCTGAAGAAGGCGCCCCAGCCGCAAAAAGTATGTAAACGTCATCTGTTGAACTTTGAATCCCAAAACTGATGATAAAATTCTGAATTTATTTGGGAATCCCCTCGAAGAAGATGATTGGGATGAAGAAAAAGTTGGTCGCAGGGGAATGAGGGAGGCACCATTGGATAGCCGAGGGAATCGTCAGCTCCAGATGATATTTGACAACCCCTTTTACCCCAGTAGTTACCGAGTCATTTTCATTTCGTCTTATTTCGTTAAATTATTCATTCATTTTTTTCGATTCATTGACTTAAATTTTTTTAGATAAGTCGACTCATCTCCCACTTGAGTTTTTGAGGAATATTTCCGAATCTGAGGGAGATGGCGAAATTTTCGTTCCCATAAACATGGGAATCAGTAGAATTTCATATTTCTATCCAACTCTTTCCATTGAGTCATTTTTTCTATAAAAACTCCTCGACATGAATTTTCTATTTTGTCTCCCTCTATTTTTATTTCCTTATTCCCTTTTCATTAAGACAATAAAAAAGAACTTGCACAAAAAAACCGACTTCCACTGATATTTTTTACAGAACATTTTCCATTGAACATTTTTGTTAAAAAAAACGTGCAGATAAACTGCAAATCAATCAAATATAATTTCCCAACGAATTGATTAGATTTTTTTATTAATTGTTTTGCTACGTGATCGTTAAAAAAATTCTGTTGTGATCTGTTTTGCCCCAGGACCCGGCAAGAACCCCACTGACTGCCAAGGGCCCAGTGGTGTCCCTGGACATGCTGAGAAGTGTTAAGCTCAAGTCTGCCAGGCGCAGAAGCGCTGATAGCACGAAATCCCCTCGCAGAGTTCATCCCTACAAACCCAGGAACACTCAGAGTTTAACATTGTCACCGATATCAGCGAGGGAACGCAGTCCTCTCCACCGAATTCTTCGACAGGTCGATGGGACTCGACGGGGACTCAGGAGAACGATGAGCCCCACACGGAGCTCTCAGAGCGATCACGAGGCCTCCAGGGAGGGCAGGGAAATCGACGCCAGGTGCAACAGATCCCACTCGGTCATCACATGATGCAATCGACGAATTCTTTTATCCACTGAATTTAGGATTAGGGAAAATTGTACATAATAATTAATAATTAATGATTACTAATTATTTAAAAATGGATTTATGGAGACTATCGGACTATTTCAATGACTGTTCTCGATTAATCTCTTGGCGACGACGAGAATTTTAGTTAATTTATTCTTCGAATGTTTGGAGACGTGGATTTATGATTTTATTAAATGCCAGAATTATTTGGAATGTGGAAACGGTGGGAGTCCTGTGGCTGAGTGGAATAAGAAAATTTGAGGGAAGTTTTCTTCGTTCACGTTGATACAGGAGAGTTTTTATTTATTTGGGTAGAATTTTTTGTTCCAATTTGAAGAGTGCTTTTCCATGAATTTTCATTCATTGACGTATTCTTGTGTTGGAATGTTGGCAATTTTGCAGATAAAAAAAGTTTTCTTTCATGATTTTCTTTGTCATATTGTAACTATTCCTGGAGATAATTGCTCGTTCAAAATTTTCATTTATGAAGAGTTTCAATCTTTTAAATTTGAGTTTTATAGTTTTATAGCTTCTAAACTTTTTTTTGACATTAACTAGAGGAAATTTTCGTTTTTAAGGAAAGTGTCAAGATCTTTTTTAAGGATATCCAAGTACTATGGCTATTTTTTTTCCAGTGACATGCTTTTCTACTTTTGTAGCCGAACATAAGGGATTTCATTTCAACCCCGTTTGACCCTAAGTTTTTGCACTTTTTACACTGATTTTATTATTTGAACTTTACAGGTGTGAATTTGAATCTTGATATTAAATCGTTAGAAAACATTTTAAAAGTCTACTTTTGGAGTAGACGAAATGATTTAAAAATTGCAATTTTTAAAAATTATTACAAGCATTTTCTGTAAATAATTTATAAACAATCAATTTTTTGCCATAAAAATCATATTCATAATTCTACCAGGAATCGATTTCATGCCTAAAAAATAAGGTTCCTGAAAGTTTAAACAATTGGAAATTATTGATTTATAAACAACGAATGTTAAAAAAATTCATTAATTGACAAATTTGATGATTGAAAATCGTTGAATCTATAGTGTGGCCTGTACCAAACTGTAAGAGATACTTGGATATCCTTAATATTCATGGTCATGAGATTGTACATAATAAAAACTTTCGAATTTTTCTCGTAAATTCATCCACCCCTGGGGTGATTACTAATTAAAATTTGCAATCACGAAAAGTTTGATTTTGTTCTATTCGTTTGAGAATTTCTCACTGAATATCTCGATAATGAATTATTTTATGGAGAAATGTCCAGTGTGTTCTTGTGACTTTTCGACATAAAATGCTTCTTCCTGATATAGTACCTTAATTAATGAAGTTATAGTAGTTTACACATGTGGTTTGTCATTGCTAAATTATACCAATAATAAATGGTGAGTCGTCAGAATTCTCAAGTGTCCCTTCTCCCGACCTTCTTCTCTGCTTTCTCAGGATCATGTTGGCCCCTTTCCATCGAAAAATTACTGTTACTCAATCACTTCACTTAATTCATAAATGATTTTTTTATTTTTTATTTCAGGTGTTTTGTACCTTAAAATTAAAATGATTCTTCTTACTTACGAATTACCGAATATTTTACGCAGCTTTAAAATGTTATTCTTTCATATATTTATAACATAATTATCAATTATTTATGATATAATACTTGAATGCGGGGGCACGCCTGACGCCAATTGTTCTGCACTCATCCAAAAAAAAAATTCACTCAATTTTTTCTTAATTCCATTGAAAATTACCCTTTTTTCGGTTGATTCGATATTAAAAATTGCGCGCTCTTATCAATTATCCTGTATGTTTTCATTAAAAATTGTTAGTTCGCGCATACCTACAAGACATAGAAAAGTGTGGAGAGATGAGATAAAGAAAAGGCAATAGAGGTCGAGACGTTTGAGCGAGACTCAGTGACAAATCAAGATTTTATTATTAGCAATTTTATGATTCTGAGACTTTTGGTGTTTCTTTTATGAGTAGGATCTTTACATGGACTATCTCACTAAATTCTCTCTAGAAGACGGAAACATTGACTTAGTTACTACACAAAAAAAATATTTTAATGTTTTTTTTCGCTTTTTTGGAGATTTTTATGTAACAATTTTTTCGGATTTTTTCCATGTTTTGTTTGTTTAAATTTAATTGGAGATCGATTGCAGAGACGCAAGGGAAGTGGATATCAAGCTGATTATTCTTTTTTAGTATAAAAAGAATTATAGCCGAGATCAATCAGTTCATTTATCCATAAAAGAACTAAAAATGGAGAATAACGAAATTTTTCTAGAAAAATTAATTCAATTAATTCATTTTTTGATGAATTGATTAATCAATTGACATAGAAATTTGTGATGATTGAGATTGAAGAATAATTCGGATACAGATAATCTTTTTATTGATCACTCTTTCCCCAGGCATGGGCAGAAAATTTCAGATGCGAAGGGGTAAAAAGAAGAGGAATGAGGGAATAATGATAAAAAACGTAAAGTTATTTGAAGTAAAATGCATTCAACTTCAAGTTGTTGATGGATATTCTCAAGTCTAAGGGAAAAAATCGACATTTCCGTAAAAAATTTTCATTCAAAAATGTCGATGTATCTCTCAGATTCAAAAATATTACATTATAGAACCTAAATAACGTTCGGAAGTAATAAAACAATTCCTCGAATGGAAAAATTGAGATTTTAATAATTTTATGCAAAGTCAATTACATTTTTTAAATTACGAAGAAAAAATAATACAAAAACGTCAATTTTCTCATGCAAAAAGTAAATGAAAAAATTGTTCAACATTTTATACATTTGCTTTCATAACCGAAGCAAGGAAAATCATAAATTTTTATCGTTAAATAATGGACAAAAAATTGGTTTCAATTTCTTAACAGAGAAAGATGGGGAGTTGGGGAGTTGGGGAGAAGTTGGGGAGTGGATGTCAGAATAAATCGATTTATCGACTGACATAGAAATTTTTCATGAATGGGATTGAAGAGAGATCTGAATACAGAATAGTTTTTTATTCTGTGGGAACGAATTATAATCTTATGACTGATGTAAAAACAAGGGGAATGAACAGTTAACGATAAAAAACGTAAATTTCGTTCCTTTTTGAGTATTATATTATATTTTCAAGTCTAAGGGAAAAATCGACATTTCCGGCGAGATTTTTCATTCAAAAATGTCAATGTACCTCTCAGATTCAAAGATATTTCCAAAAAATCTCGGTTAATCCCTTCACTGTCAACTCCCTCTCAATTTTCTCCCAATAGTTAAACCTAAATGACGTTCGGAAGTAATAAAACAATTCCTCGAATGGAAAAATTGAGATTTTAATCATTTTATGCAAAATGAATTACATTTTTTAAATTACGAAGACGAAAAAATCATAAAAAAATTTCAATTTTCTCATGCAAAAAGTAAATGAAAAAATTGTTTAATATTTTATACATTTGTTTTATAATCGAAGCAAGGAAAATTATATAAATTTTCATCGCTAAATAATAGACAAAAAAAATCGGTTTAATCGGTGTTTAATTTTCTCTTTCATTTATTTAAAATTGTTTTTATTTTTCTTTTCTTTCGTTGAAGTCTTGGTTCTAAGTAATTAAATAAACCCTTTCCAATGAATTATTCACAAATTCATTAATTTTAATTTCTCCGTAATCAGGCAGACGCGGTTAAACGGAGAGATTGCCCCGTAGCAAGCTCTATTTAATCTTACGTTTTTATTAATTCTCATTTCTTTTTCATTGATTACAGGTGCTAAGCTAACGAATACCGACGAGATTGCTTATTTATTGCAATGGGTTTTTTTTTCTTCGAGATCCTTAAACTACTTTCGTACTTAAATTTTTTCAATTTTTTACGTTTCTCTCAATTAAATTCTCGTTAATGGTTTTTGTGCCTTTGCTTTCCTCGACGTTTCAACTATGAATTTTGGTTTTTAAATTTCTTTTAATCAATTGCAGGAGTTAAGTGGTAAAACGTAACAGATAAAAAAGAACAAGTCGATTTTTCACATTTTGTTACATGCATTACAATCATCTTGATGAGGAGTGGATTTAGGAAAGAAAACATCAAGACACTTTTTCTCTCGAAATTTTCTATAAAACCACTCATTAGTGGAATAAATGCACAATTTTTAAAACGATACATGCAACATTTTTTAAAATTGAAAGCTGATTCATCTCGAAAAATAGAGAATTTAGAGGAAAATGTCAAGACATTTTCCCCTAAATCAACTCATTCCCAAGAAAATCCCCATCAACAATAAAATGACAAATTTCCCTCATTACGTTTTATCATTAAACCACAAATTTCATTCATTGGAAAACAACTGCGTCTCTCAGTTGTGATGAACTCCAAATAAATTTGATTGTGTTATCATGAGTGAGTGAGAGGAGGGGATGAAACCAATGAATATAATAATCGAAGGGAGGGCACTTGAATCTCGCGAATTATAATCTATAACGTGCCAATGCCAACGAAATAATTCATTCAAAAAAATCACCAGTATTTTTTTTATCAACATTGACAGTTATTTCATCATTGAACAATTTCCAATGTGCTTTTACTTCATTAATTTTACGTAAGACAAAACGAAGAAAAAATGATCGACTTACCCTTTTGCCTTAATGTGAGTCATTTTACAAACGAGACTTCAATAATCGCATTTTTCCACGCAATCGCCAAAGATACCTCTCCCCTCATTAATCCATTATTTACTTATCAATCGTCTCTACCATTGTTCTCTCCCCCCTCTCGTTTTCCCCCTCAATTATCTCAATTTCCCCGACCTCCCACCCCCATTTTTTGTTGCTTTTTGAATTTTTTTGTTGGTTTTTTTATTCTTTATTTACTTTATTTATTTCTTGCTTAAAAGTTATTAAGAGTTTTTTTTGTTTGTTGTTGTTTTCTTCTTCTTTTCTCCTTGTGTGTCTCAATTGTATGCGCAATTAACACTCACTGAAACTAGAGTTACGATACATCCTGATCTTCCACATCCTGCGTTGGTTCTTTCTGTTCACCTTCACCTTAAAAATAATGAAGAAATGATTTTTTATTACTATTGTTGGGAATAGAGAATTTAATGAGTTGGTTTAGGAGAGATTTCCCTGAAGAAAGAATATTTTTTACCCCAAAATTTCAAAATATTAATTCGAAATAAGAGAATTTCACTTGGTTATGAATTTAAACAAGCTGTATGACGGAAGCTATTTGACAGATCACTCATGACTGTTACTTTTTGTGTGCATTTTTTTTCTTCAATTTTAGTTTCTACCAATTCCATTGGTAGTACGCTTCCGAATGGAACTCGGTCCATGTTTCTTAGAAATGAAAACTGATTGGTTGGTATTTTTGAAACTGTTGTGCCCAATAATACTCAAATTTCATTACCTATTGATGTACCATAGACTCTGCCCCTTTTACGTATGTACATTTTTTCTTCCCCCCATTAAAATAGAGAAGCAGCAACATTTTGAAATTTAGCTGAATAATATGTCCTCTAATTCTATAAAATGAAAAAAAAAAGATCTTTCTAAGTCAGCCTAGAGTGAAAATGAACAGTTAAATATAGATGCGTTGATCCTTTTCTTCTTAAAAATCTTTGATAAATTGTTCTATCTCAGTAACTATTGAATATATTGACCTAAAATTGGATATAGGAATGTTATTTGACAATCCTAACTAGTAGTCAATGTTTCAATAGGTTTCCATGATTTTAATCCATGTTATAGTGTTCAAGAGTGAATTCTGACCAAAAAAATACAAAAACGGCACTATCTTGAAAAGTTTCTATAGAGGGGTATACATATTATGATTGATGCAGATAGATGACCTCAAGACTAACATTTTGAAGAAAAAAAATTGAAATCGGTTGTATAATTTTTGAGATATTGAGCAAAACAGTTTCACATAAAAAGTTGAATATCTCCGAAACTATTGGTCCGATTTTGCTCATCCAAAATACCAAACTTTGTTATCACAAGACCTGAAATCCTACCAAGTTTGAAGTTTCTATCTCGATTATTTTTTAAGTTATCATGTTTACAAGCAATTTCAGCGAAAAAATGAAAAAACGAGAATAAAACCACATTGCCTGGGGTGTAATGGTCTTTTTTCGATCCATTTAGATAGGTATCATCACGACGAGTATTTTGAAAAAAAAAATCGAATCGGTCGAATGGTTCAGGAGATATCGGCAAAAAACGATTTTTGAGGAATTGCTGTATCTCAGGAACCGCTCAACCGATCGAGCTGAAATTTAGCCTAGTTTTGAGTATCAATAGTAGCAGATAGCAGCCAAAATTTCAAGTTCTTT
>NW_021680447.1:1441238-1451142 GCF_001412515.2 Diachasma alloeum | reverse complement strand
AAAAAAAAAAGATCTTTCTAAGTCAGCCTAGAGTGAAAATGAACAGTTAAATATAGATGCGTTGATCCTTTTCTTCTTAAAAATCTTTGATAAATTGTTCTATCTCAGTAACTATTGAATATATTGACCTAAAATTGGATATAGGAATGTTATTTGACAATCCTAACTAGTAGTCAATGTTTCAATAGGTTTCCATGATTTTAATCCATGTTATAGTGTTCAAGAGTGAATTCTGACCAAAAAAATACAAAAACGGCACTATCTTGAAAAGTTTCTATAGAGGGGTATACATATTATGATTGATGCAGATAGATGACCTCAAGACTAACATTTTGAAGAAAAAAAATTGAAATCGGTTGTATAATTTTTGAGATATTGAGCAAAACAGTTTCACATAAAAAGTTGAATATCTCCGAAACTATTGGTCCGATTTTGCTCATCCAAAATACCAAACTTTGTTATCACAAGACCTGAAATCCTACCAAGTTTGAAGTTTCTATCTCGATTATTTTTTAAGTTATCATGTTTACAAGCAATTTCAGCGAAAAAATGAAAAAACGAGAATAAAACCACATTGCCTGGGGTGTAATGGTCTTTTTTCGATCCATTTAGATAGGTATCATCACGACGAGTATTTTGAAAAAAAAAATCGAATCGGTCGAATGGTTCAGGAGATATCGGCAAAAAACGATTTTTGAGGAATTGCTGTATCTCAGGAACCGCTCAACCGATCGAGCTGAAATTTAGCCTAGTTTTGAGTATCAATAGTAGCAGATAGCAGCCAAAATTTCAAGTTCTTTGCGCTAACCGTTCTCGAGTTATGGGGGCAATTGGGGACATACGCACACACATGACCACAGACATACATACATACAGATATTTTTTAAAAACATCATTTCTTCACGTTTCATGACATTTCTAAGCATTTCCACCCAAAATTAGGAAATCGAAAAAAATTACAATTACATAGTTTCCATTCGGAAGCAAAAATGTTTTTCAGTTCTAAAAACAAATATTTTCTAAGTTGTAAATACAAATATTTTTAACAGTTATTTGCATTTTTCATCAATATCTTTGAACCCAAGGAAAATAACAAAATTTTCCCGAAGAACTCTTTTGTAGCTCTCGTTTTTCTCTACAAAAATATTTCCACGAAAATTCCCTTATCCCTCTCAAATTTCAAGATTTGGACTGAAATCATGAATGAATTTTCACTTCATTATCGATTTTTCAAAAATATTACTGAGGAGTTCTTCAACAGAGCGTCGAATTTGAAAAGAAATCAAAATAATTTTTTTCACGAAAAACGTCTCCTGTTCAATTTTATTTCGTGATCGATTTTCTTTTGAATAATTTTCCATTTTCCCAAACAAAACAGAGTTTAACGGCTTTACGAAATGCCTCTACAAAAATCCCCTTATTCCCTCATAAATTTCGAGATTTCCCAAAAAACTGATCACAAAGTAACATTGACCCAGTGAAAAGTAGCTTCAAAAGTTCTTACCGTCACCCTGCATATCGGATGTCCATAAAGTGAGGTTGTCCCTGAGTAATTGCATGATTAGGGTTGAATCTTTGTAACTCTCCTCAGATAATGTATCCAACTCGGCAATAGCATCGTCGAATGCTGCCTTTGCCAGACGACACGCTCGGTCTGGACTATTGAGTATCTCGTAATAAAATACAGAAAAGTTAAGGGCTAATCCTAGACGAATTGGATGAGTTGGTGGTAATTCTGTCATTGCAATTTCGCTGGCTTCTTTGTATGCTATTAAAGACTTCTCAGCTGCTTCTTTCCTGTCTGTGCCAATTGCAAACTCGGCTAGGTAGCGGTGATAATCACCCTTCCTGTAAAATTATAGATCATTCATTAATCTTGTTTGTTTGAGTTCCTACATTTTCGTGATTACAGAGGGAAAAATTTTCTTTGAGAGACAAAAGACAACTCTTGACATTTTGTGTCATAATAGAGATAATTGCCTAATTAAGTGGGCGGAATTAATTACTCCATTTGTGTATCAAGTGGAATGGAACATTCCGCTATTTACGTAACTGTCTGAAAAATGAGTGTTTTGAGGTGAAATTGTTGGAAGATATGTTTTCAAGAAAAAGGAATTGTCTACAGAGTCTTTTAACATTTTTCCAACTTCGATAATTGATCAATTAACAATTAAAATTATTTTCTGATGTTTGTTAAAACAAAAAGACAGATGATTTTTTAAGAATAAACAATTTTTTGCTTGAATTACTATATTTTAGCGATTATAGAATTAGAAATTTTCTTTGAGAAAAAACTCTAGATATTATGTGTCATCATAGAGTTCAGAGCCTAATTAAACGAGCCAACAGACGTGATTTGTTAGTTAATTCAAATTATTCTTTGAAATGTTGCAAGAAAGAGCGACTTTATAAAAGACTGCCAAGATTTTTCTTGAAGAATAGAAAATTTCTTTGGGAAGACATTCCTTGACATTTCGAATGTACAAATTTTCTAATTTTAATTAATTAAAATTATTATGTTACTACTATCATAAAATTAGGGAAAACTATTATTATATTTTAATGAGAAGAATTATTATGATTTCAAATAGTTAATTTGTCAGTTTTATAATTATTACTACTATTATTTTAATTAATTTTGTTAATTTTAATTTGTTGTGAAGCAAGTGAAATAGAATATTTTCGTTGTCCAGATCATTTTGAAAACGATTACCAATCATTTGTAGTTCCTCAAAACTATCTACAGAATTATCCCAGCAATGAATGGATATCTGTTGACATTTCTTCAAAACCTGTTATCGAGATAATTAAATAACGAATGAATGAGCACTCACATTTTGTAATAGAAGACTTTGGATTCGCCCGTGGATGCACAGGGAATCAGATGTTTGTCAAGTACATCAAGTATGTCCGCACAAATGTCCCTGAGTTCTTTCTCAACTTGAGATCTGTACTGGCGTATCATCTCGAGTTTATCCTCAGCACCCTTGTTCTCCTCCTTCTGCTCGATACTGGATATTATTCGCCATGATGCTCTCCTCGCTCCAATGACATTTTTGTATGCAACCGAGAGTAGATTTCTCTCCTCAACGGTCAACTCAACGTCCAGGGATGCCACCTTCTTCATCGCCTCGACCATCTCTGCGGGATTACAGATTTATTCATTAGAAACATTTGAACGAAGCACTAAAGTTAATGGAAAAATGAATCAACAATTTTCTTTTCAGAAATCAATTGGTGAAAGTACACAGGATTCTTTTGCTAACGTCTTGGGAATTATTTCTAGAGAATAATTTTCATTTTGCGATATTTAAGGAATTATATTGTCAAAATTTACCAGAAGTTTTGAGTAATTTATTCGCAATAAATTTTGATAGAGAATTAAATTCTCTAAAACATGTGGTTGTTCTCTAAACAATATTGATGTCAACTCAATATTTATGCATGTCTGCAACCAACATATTTAAGCGGGAATTCAATAGACTTTCATTTTTCATTCATTATATTTCCTACTGAACAGCCATTCTGACGTTTTATTTTGCAGCCATTTGGTTTCAAGAATTAACAAAATAAAATATTCCATTTTTGGTGCAGCGTCATTTTTCTTTAATGGCTTCAAAGTTACAATTCCATAGATTATTTGTAAAAATAGAGAATTAAATCCCTCACAAACGTTTTCTGTCAACATTTTCCTCTAAACCCATTCATTTGCGAATAAAATTCATCCATTTTATCGAAATGATTTCATCTTTAATCTACGATTGCCAAGATTCATCCACAAAAATCTAACGAAAAAAGTAGATTCCCAAAAAATGCCAGAAGCCTTCTAAAAAATTTCAGAGCAAAAATTTCCCTCAACAATTCCCCTCATCTCTACACAGGAAAACCTCTCAAAATAAATTCTATAAATAAGATTTATTGATGAAACAAACATTATTGTTTGAAAAAACAGAATTAAATTCCCCACAAAAGATCTCTCAAAATTTTCCTCTAAACCAATTCATTTACGAATAAAATTCATAAATTTCATCAAAATAATTTCATCCTTAATCTCCAATTTCCAAGATTCTTTCCTAAAAATCTCAATAAAAAAGTAGATTCCCAAAAAATTCCAGAGGCCTTCTATCTACCTCGAGAACTTCCCCACAAAAATCTCGCCCAACAATTTCCCTCATCTGTACACTCGAAAACCCCTCAAAATAAATTCTATAAATAATATTTATTGATCAAACAAACAAAGAACTGCAAAAAAACATTGTCGAGCATATCTCTACAGCCAATAAAATATTTATGAACTCGATAACCCACTGAACTGCCGATCCCCTAAGAACCGTTCGAAAAACTATATTTCGTGCAAAAAAAAAATTCCCGCAAAGTGAACAATCGAAAATGTTGCACGCAAAAAAAGATGTTATGAAACTTGGAATTAGTATGAAGGCAGTATAGAAAGCGTAGTCGTGTTATACAGGAAGAGAGGATGGCGGGGTAGCAGATCAATACTTTCCTTCAGCTATGACCTCCCTTCTCTTGTCACCCCCTTTACCCAACAGCCTAGCCTGCGACGCTCTCTCCCAACCCTCAAATTTAACTCCAACCTACCCTTTTACCACCTTCCACAAAGATCACATATATAAATATATTCTGCCCTTTCCACGTGTCTTCCCTCCCTTCGCCTTTCATCTATTAATAATATCAGTTATCACTCTCTTCCCGATTTTGTTTCATTTCAATAAAAAAAATTAACTCGCACTCTACAATGGGAAAATCGATCTCCCAGTGGCTCTGGGAACTCCATTCAACTATTATCGATACTTTTTCACACGCACGAATGCTCGTAATTTGTTGTTACTTGAGGGATTCATCAATGGATAAATTGCTCAATTCAAATGAATGCGAAGTGTTGACAAGTTTCTGAATAACGAAATAATCAAATTTGTGAATTAAAATTGATGTAAGGTGCAGAAGGGTCAGGATGAGATAAAAAATGCATCGATAAAAAATAAAGACGGAAGAAATCAACAAAAAATCATTAAGAATTTTTGTTGAGAAATTTTCGACTCCGGGAAAAAACAAATTTGTGAAATAAACCTGTCGTAAGGGTCAGAATGAGACAGAAAAATTTATAAATACTAAAATGAAGAGCTAGTAGATTGTGACAAGGGCCAGAGTGAGGAAAAAATCCATCAATAAATCATCAAGAATTTTTGTTGACAAGTTATTGAGCCACAAAAAAATTTAATTTGTGAAATAAAACTGTGACAAGGGTCATTTTTATCCATTTTTCGTTAATCGTCAAAACAAATTGTTGACATAAAACTGCCACAAAGGTCATCAGGCTCAGAATGAGCCTGAAAAATTCGCAAATAAAAGAAATTAAGGGCTAGTAGATTTTCCTAAGAGTCAAAATGAGTGAAAAACTCATTTAACAAAATAATCCAAAATTTTTGTTTTGAAGTTTTTGGCTCACAAAAAATCAAATTTGTGAAATAAACCTAGCACAAGGGTCATGCGGGTCAGAATGAGGCCGAAAAATTCATAAATAAAGAAATAAAGAGCCAATAGATTGTCACAACGGTCAGAATGAGTGAAAATCCATAAAAAATCATTAAGAATTTTCGTTCATAAGTTTTTAACTCACGAAAAAAACAAATTTGTGGAATAAACCTGTCACAAGGCTCAGAACGAGAAAATCCATAGAAATAAATCCACAATTTTTGTTGACTACTTTATGAGTTACAAAGAACTCAAATTTGTAAAATAAAACTGTCACGAGGGTCATAAAGGCCAGAATGGCAATGAAAAATCCATCAAAAAATCGTGAAAAATTTCCCCAAAAGGACTCCCCCCAGCAAAAAAAAGAATCGCAATGCCAACCGCGATTTTTCCAATGGTCGATTTCTCAAGGCCGAGGCCAACTTCCCCCTGCGCTCAAAACCCCCCTGAAAAGGGAGAGCCCTCACGAGGCTTCCCTCGCCCCCAAAAAATTCCTCAATCCCAAGAAACCTGCAAGCAATTCCTCATTCCCCACAATAGACCTTTTAATCCCGAGTCACTAAATTTTCATGGACTCATATATATATTACCTTAAAGGGTAACACAATGCCGCTGATTTTCAAAATTTTTGAACAAATTTCCTGCCGAAAGTTCTCGATATTTTTACAAATCGAAATACATTAATCTGCAGGAGATGATGATGAAGATCAATGCGCTTTGGATTAAAAAATCGCAATCACTAATATTAATACCAATATTAATATTAATATTAATCACTTGGAGCAGGAATTTTTTTTTAAACTTTCGAGGAAATGGTGGCCTTTTGTTACCGCTTAAATGTCAATATTTAGGAGAGAGAGAGAGGGGCAGACTGAAACAGGCGAAAAACTGACGCAATTCAAGCAAAAAATTTTTTTTTATTAAATACTTTTTTTCATTCTTGGGAGGACTAATGAGAATAATAATTTTCCATTCTGTACAATGGAAAATTATTGAGACGTTTTGACCAGAGAAGATTTTGCCGATAGATTAATTGAGAAGAAAATGGAACAGCGAAATTCAAAGTCCAGAGCAAGGCCCAGGGGGAAAAAGGAAAATGCGATGCTGAGTCTCCTAATCTAATCAATTGAATTATATGACGACTAGAAAATTATTATTATTAATATATAAAGAAATTCAATAAACAAAATTTGATGGAAAAAAAATTATTCTCGCTTGAATTGCGTCAAATAGTCGTTTTCGGCTGTTTCACTTTGCCGCACACTCCCCTATCAGAATTTCATTATTCAACTGGAGATTTTTCAGTTCGACGAACGGAACAAATATTTCCCCCAGATTTCCCGAATGAAAAACTATTTCTCAAATACTCCAATTCGTAAACCCCAGTCTAGCAGTATGGTAAACAGGTCAACAGACTTTTCATTCTGGAAATTTAGGGGAAATATTTATTCCGATCATTGAACTGAAAAAATTATTATTGACATTTCAGATAATACAGATTTGAGCCCTCAAAAATTGTGATTGATATGTAAATTCCGTAAAAGTGTCCGAAACTCCTAGGGAAATTAACATGTGAGAAAAGTGTCCGAAAATTTAGTGACCGTCAGGATGAAAAGGCTATTTCTGGACGGGGGCTAGTTTCCGGACGATTTCAACGTGCATTGAATATTCCATAAATAATAAAATAAAAATTGTACTGATTATTTCCCCTTTCAATAATATTACTCGTGTATAATCATGCGATTAATTAATTATTTGTTTAATTATTAGTTATTTGTTTTACTGATCGTCATTGACTAAATAAAAAAAATATGGCCCAGTCGTCCAGAAATTAGAGGTTTCGGCTGCACTCAACTATTTCTTAATTTAATTACCTTTCGTTTTGTTAATTTCCCTTCAAATAATTTTTTTCTGCTAATTTAATGTTCAATCTGTTGCATCTTATAGTCCTAAGTGGTTGGTCCAAGTGCCAACAATGCCTCCACTGCAAGTCATGTCTTGCATGTTGTAATTAAGACCCCTTTTGACTACTCCAAATTATTATCATCATTACTATTACTTTTATTGTTACTTATTCGCTTTCTCATCTTCGCGATGAGCTCCATGCTGTTAATTACTTTTTAATTATTAATCCTGTCGCTTTTGCTTTCGCTTTTATGGACTATCAGGGACCTCCCCCCCCTGTTAATTAATATCATGTATTACGATACAGAGGCATAAATTCAAATAATTTTTTTCTGCCAATTAAAACATCTTTGAAGGTGTCGAAGCCATCGTATCCCCATTCAGATGATTCTTCTATTTTAGATCCCACACTGTTAAAAATTTGTCATCTGAATTTTCCGTGCCAAATTCCGGAAATTTTTATCGTCTTCAAGTTCCACTGAAATTTCCGGAAATCTTGTCATTGAAAAATCACATGTTCCATTGATTTTCTGTTCAAATGATCTGGAAATCCATGAAATACTCTATTTTTCAGTTCAACTATTCTGTAAAAAATCTGAAAAATGAGGTAAATTCCGGGTAAAATTGAAAATTCATATCATTTTATTGCTGAATATTCATGCTCCCCTGAAAATGAAATCAAGTTAAAATTTCCATCTCACTCCCCCCCAAAAAATCCATGAACATCCGTGAATTCTGAAAACTCGAAACTTGACCATTTTTTCCTAAATTCGATTCAACGTCACTTCCATGAGATTTCCTATAATTTCCTACAATACCTTCCCTGGGGAGCGATTTTGCTCGTTTTATGTCGACATAAAATCATAAATTTCAACCCATCCTAGCTGAGTATTCCGAATCCAGGACTTGTCATTGGTTGAAAATAACGATTTCATGTCGACATAAAACGATCAAAATCGCTCCCCTGAAATCTCCAAAAATTTCCACCAGTGTACCACGAAATTTCCCTAAACCGTCCAGCAATTGGCCTGTTCACCCTACCACAAAGTAGGTGTGGGAGAGGGGCCACCGGCCGGATCGGGTGGGTGTTGAATGCGTCATCGTTAACGTGAAGAAAATGGCATAGGGAACTTATCTATGAACGCCGCAGCTCGGCAGAACGGTCGAAGCACGCCTAGCAACGTAGTATCCCTCACGAAAAATACCGTCCCCCATCATCCCCCGAGAGAGGGCACCCTCCCCCAGGCCCCGGAGTTCGCGCAGACCCCCTGGAATAGAATAATTTCCCGCATTGCCTCCAGAAAGGGGAAAAATTTCAGCAACGAAACGAGAATAATTTCGCCGGCACGAGTGCCCACTCGTGCCTGTACGTGAGCCAAGCACATTTGACGTTTTCCCCGAGGCCCTCAGCCCCCCTCCCGGCCCCCTCAACCCTTTACAAGCCCCTCCGCCCCTCCGCCGTCATCAGACAGACAGAAATTCTCGATTTCCGGGGCTTCGAACAGACCCACCATTTTTCACATCGACAAAATGCCGAAGTATTCCCTCTCTCTTTCCCCTCACTCTCTTTCTCATTCTCTCTCTCTTTCGACATGCGACTACTTTCGGAGTAACGGAGCTCCAGGATTTCCAACTGATCGACCAAATTCCCCCGACGAACGGAGCACAAGTCCCCGGGGTTTACCGTGCGCTTCACCACTGGAATAATTAAAGAAACCGACTAAAAATGAAAATGTGCTCACCATCGTAGCGCTCGGCCTGCTCAGCAAGCTTCGCCTTGTAGACGTTGTCCTCCCGCTCTGACATCCTGGCTCGATATTAATCGTTGATTGAAATAAAAGAGAACTTTCAGTTAGATACTCGTTAAATTCTGGTTGCAAACTCGAATATCGATAATTCACTCAATCCCCGGATTATTGGATTAACTCCTCGACCCAATGCCCCCCAGATAAAACGTGATTTAATAATTTATTTGTGAGATTTTACTTGACAAATTACAAGGGATAATTCAATGACAATTTTTCGGGATCAACTGAATGCGATGCGTGATTCCTTTTTTTTTAATTCCTTATTGTTGTACGTTTTTGCCTTCTTTTTTTTGGGAGTTATGAGTTTTGAGTTTAGGTGGGGAGGGGCTTACGTGTGTGTCCCTTAAAACGGTTTGTCGAATGTGGATTACAACGGACGGCTTCTCTTACTGCCGCTCGCTAGCTCACTGAAAGCAAGATGGCGGGGCCCGCCAACAATCGAAAGCAGTTCCACCGGTGAGAGGCGCAGAATCCACTAATACAGAGGTACCGAGGGATTTACACACGCATGGGACAGCGTTCCCGGCGAAATCGAGTGGTTTTTTTGGTGGGGCCGGGGGGGCGGGAGAGAGGGGTATCGAGCAACCGCTTGAGAAACCGAGGAGGATGCCGTGTATTACTGCGCGTCGGGATCTGTGACGTCACGAGAACACGGGAACACACCTGCCGATTTTGGGATTTGCGGTGGGGGAACTCGG
>NW_021680447.1:1320643-1440871 GCF_001412515.2 Diachasma alloeum | reverse complement strand
GGGGGGGGGGCGGAGCAGAGTGGGGTTGGGCGGCAGAGCGCGGGGTTTTTGAAATTTTGCTGGTTCAATGAGGTTTTTGGAGGGATTTTTAGAGGTGTGTTTTTTTTAAGAGAGCCCAGTCTCGAGGTTGAAAGAAAATGAAAAAATTAATTGATTAAAAAAATTTTTAAAAATGTAATTATTTTTATCAAAAATAATTGAATTAATTGATTTTTGATAAATTTTATATTTAAAAATAAAATAAAAATATAAATAATAATTAGTAGTATTAATATTATTTATTAATAAAATAAATAATATTAATTTAATTAATTTAATTGATGAATTGTACTGAATTTTTTCCGGAACTTGGAGGAATTTTTTTGGCAGAAGTCAATATACGCATATGTGCATACTTCGTTTAGCGATACAGGAAAAAGTTGTATTATTATGTTCTTGTTACTTAATCACTGAGATGAGACGAATACTAAGGTTGCGTAACTTTTAGTAGATATTTCAATTTTCCTGCCCCGTTGTACTCGTGAAAATCGTCTTCTTTCTCCACTCGTTTACAGGTTGAAGTAGTATATTTAAAGTCCACGTGAGTCGTTGAGAGTAGCTGGGATAAATAATTTTAAAATGCCCGAAACAAAATTATTCATCATTGATAATATCTTAGATGAACTCTAATTTTGAGGAGTGAGCAATTAATCCAAATTCTCTGTACTATCATTTTCTTCAACAATAGTTTCTCCTTTGACTAGGGTAACGTGTGCATTCGGGGTACCCAGAAACATAAATTATTTATAACAAAAGTTTGACACTGACGATAATTTTCGTATTAGATATAAAATTTTCATTTTTTTTCCAATTTTTGCAGATCTTTTCTACATTTTAATCTTCTCTCAAACCTTGGAAAATTCATTTTTTCATAAGAGTCTGTATTATTTTGCCACTTTTCAATTAATTATTATCAGTAATATTAGACTGCCAATTCAACAGGCACTCAACCAGAATGTTTTTATTCATATCAACTTCCGTTTAGAATTTATTCAAGATTTTTATCTTCAAAATTTAAGTCATGTGTATACTACTTTAATGACTTAGCTCTCCTCGATGTCTAAACGACGTTTTTATGTCTAACGAATCAAGTTTTATTTGAAAGAAAGATATATTCACTCATATTCGAAAAAATGTGTGCTTGAGGTCAACAAACCCGCAAATAAAGATTAAGTTTAAATTGAAATAGAACGTTAGTTACGAGCTGTTGGAATAAACCCACTAATTCGATTCAGATGAATTTTTCTTCATTTTTATATTAACTTTTTCATCCTGAAAAATTGTTAAGAGAACTTTTCTGTGCTTTACTCAATTCTCTACAAGAAAATCTCTTGACATTTTCCCTGAAAACCTCTCGCAAACGAGATAATTCTATAGTTTAAAAAGCATGATATTGATTTAATTATTCAATTACTGTTGATTAATTAAATGGTATGAATTAGCCACTTACCTCTGGATAGGCACAGCTACCTTCGCAACATTGATTAAATAAAGAATGACTAAAAATAATAATAAAATCGTTGTCATAATTTCTTTTAATCATTAACTACTTTATATAAAATTTACAGTTTTGTCACGTTCACCTCACACTCGCACCACTCCATCAATGAATTAATCAATTAATTAATAATTAACACGTCATTTATGTTGGCATAAACAGCATAGAGTGACTCTGTTCTACCTAATTAATCTGTCACTTCCACATTTCCATACTCAATTACTTCTTGCTGTATTTTTCTGCATTCTGCTACACAATTTTCAGCGAACGGACAAACCATAGGCACTTATGACAACAAACTCATCATCAAGCGATCAAAAAGTGTCGAAAGCAAAATTTAGTCAGCGATTTTTTCGTCGTTACGTACTCATTGTGCATGAAAATGGATTTAATTTATTCGGTGGAGTGATGGGTTGCAGAAAATTCTGCCAATATCTCAGAAGCTATTGGGGAAAAAATGTCAAAGAACTTTTCGGGGAGAATTCTAAGAAGTAAAAAGGATTTTTGGCATTTTTTCCTCAATTGTACATTACCAGAGATATTTACGAAATTGTAAGAACTATATTTTTAGACTCATATCTTTTCAAGAATGTCCAGTTTATTCTGCAAACATCTGCGCAAGTGATTTGTTTAGAAAAAAATATATAAGTCCAAATCTTCATCCAAATATAACATTTTTCAAAGTTTCCAAGTTTTCCCTTAGTTTCACAAATAGTGACGAAATATCTTTGTAAGTAAGAGAATGAGAAAATATCAAGAGACCTCTCCACTCAGCTACCAAAAATTCTTCTGACATTTTTCCCTAAATCCACAAATGCCCCAAACACCTGCAAAATAATCTGCACTTTTTGAATTCTTAGGATTATTTCCACCCATCCCTTTTCCCAGAGTCAATTCATTACGAAATTTCTATCATTTGTAAGCATTATTTTAAAAAATCATGATCTACGAAGCACGTAACCCTCATCGATACGCAGATGACCCTCATTTTCATAAGTTTATAATTTTACCCCTCAATTTTTCATCAATAATAACCATTACTTTATTAATAATTAAATTTGTATTTATAATTTTTGTTTACAGATATAATATATCATCTTCCGATCGATTACTTTGACTATTTAAATTATAGTACAGCTTGGGACTCGTTTGAAACACTTGTTTTCAAAACCACTCAATAAACTTTTATTTCTCCTGCATACTTCTCACATTATTTATTCATGAACAAGTTTCATGCACATCTCAGCTCTATTAATTTCCAAAAATTATGTTATTTCAGATCTCAATCATGTGCAGATTGCTGGATAAACTGTGTCAAGAAGATTCATTAAAAACAATAAAAATAAATCTAAACAATTGTTCGTATTTTTCTTTTTTTTTTAAGCGTCTGAAGCTCCTAAATTATTTATGTGGAAGCTCTCGCTGTGTTCTTGAATTTGCCATTTTTTTTTCAACCCCTCCACCTGTTCTTAGCCCGTCAGTGAACTCTTGTTCATTATATGTTTTTAAAAATCAATTAAAAATTTTTCGAAATACTCAAAAATACGGTTTTCTAATCTACACAAGTAGCGAAGTGGCAGAACATAATGAGTGGATTTTACTGAATTATTGCGAGAGTGAGATTTAAATGAAGATATCCATATATGTTTCGTTGGAAATTCCAGCAGTTACAAAAAATAGCACTTTTAGAACGAAAGATGAAAAGGTGAAAACTTTTCTTGTTTTTTGATTCTTCATCAGCCACAAAAAATGTTCCACTTACATTCACCCTTCATTCCACTCACTCCCGACATGAATTAACAATTAACAAACATTTCTAATTCATCTAAATGTAATCCGAAAATTTTAAACTCCTGTTAAATGTTGGATTGTCTTGAGAATAAGTGGTTTTCGGAGAGAATTTCAAGACATTTTGCATTGGAAATTTCATCAGCTACAAAAAAAGTCCCTTAATTGACAATTGACAATTAAACAAATTGACAATTAAACATTTAAAATTCATCTCAAAACAATCAGTAAATTTCTACATTCTGTTAAATGTCGAATAGTCTTCACAATGAGGTGTTTTCAAAGAGAATATAAAGACATCATTTGTTGGTAAAGCCATCACTTCCCTCATGTGACTTAAAACCCACTCGCAATCGAGATATTTTCACATTCAACAAGAATCGAAAAATCCACTAATTACATTTCACCCCTTCGCTACGGATTTAAATACTTGATTCGCCCGACTGAGATTAACTGTCCTGAATTTATGACTGAATAAAAAATGAAATCAATTGAAAAATGAAAGCGAGTCAACGACTCGAAGGAAAAACATGATTTTGTAATTTCGTGAGTTTGGTTACTTTGTTGAGAGTGAAATCAGAAGAGAATTGAGAGGACTAGAATATCTGGGGACATCTGCTCCAGTCGCCCCTGTTCTTGCAGTCCCAGTATTCGCCGTTGTAGCTGTGACAGACACTGTCTGTGTACTTGTCCTGTTCTTTCTTGAACCAGACTGCTTCGTAGGGTGTGTAGGGTTTTCCTGAAATTGACAACACGTATAATAAGAAAATGGGAAAAATGAAAAAAAAATTGACGAAAATTCTATAATTTTTTCTGATCATTAAGAGAATTGAATCGCAGTAGTTTTCACGAAATAAAGGTAAAAAGAAGAAGATAACTCTGTCTATCAGTTGGAAAAAGAATCAAAATTTTTGCGAGAGCTTGTGATTTCGCATGAGCATTCTTAAAGCTTCGTGACATAGATTTGAATGAAAAATAATTAATTCAAAGTCTAAATATAACTGAAAAAAATGCAAATGAAATCGATTCAGTTCTCTAAAAATGTTTTCATTTTCATTCTTGATATATTGAAAATGAGTAACCTAAAGCAATTAATTTAATTCACAGTAATTTTACTTAAAATTTCGATTATTCAAAATATCAATTTGTCTAGGAAATCAAAGAATTGTTGAAAAGACTCCAAAAAGTCTAAATTTAAACCAAAAGCGAAACATCTATCCTGTAAACGTCAATTCCATTGAATAATGGTCGACGGTATATTTAAATCACCTTCAGCAGCTGATTTTTCAGCTTCAGCCTCTCTAGTCCGCCTCACAATCCTCTGCTTCTCCTCAAGTTGCAATTTCACAGCATTAGCCTCATCCCAGTGTCCATTCTCCATTAATCTCTGATCGGGTCTCAATCTCGAGTCAGTCGGTGCCACTCCCTCCTCAGGTTCGTTCAACTGAGTTGCCAGCTCGGTGAAATTGTAGTATTTATCAGAATCCTCCCTGGAATTGCAGAATGCCTCGATCAATAGTTCGTTCACAGGAGATAACTTCAATAAATTCAATCCATCTTATTTTCTTTATATATCCGCAACAATGGGGTTTATCAAAAAATGTCACGAGACATGTAATTTTTAGAGTCTTCCATTGAAATAATTCGTTGATTAAAAAATAATTGGTAGAGTAAAAGAATGAAGTTTAAAAAGTGACATTTAAAAAATTGTTAATATTCCTGAAACCATTGGGTTTATAAGAAAATCATCAGCTATTTTTTAGTGCACAAAATTTTCTACAAAAATGTCTCCAGAAGGTTTTATCTTAAATTAACTATTAAGTCAACTATTAAAGATGAAGTATTGAATGAAATTTCGTTAATGAACTGTGAAAATCAATTATGGTGAGGACAATGAACTTACGGTGGCATTCGACGCTTCCAAGCGAGAGTATAAGGTCCAGTCTTGTAGACAGGATTGTCTGGACTGCCAGAAGTACTAATAACAGGTGCTATTTCAATTTTTGAATCCCATGTACCCTGTACAACCCACTTGACCTCTTTATTAGCGTTCATAACGACACCCTTGACCTTACGTTGACTGTCACGTGAGAAATAAGAGTATGGAATGTACTTGAGATGACACTTTGTACCGTCACTGTGATTTATTATGTCCGTATCACCACTCTGATCGACCCATAATTTTCCTACTATTATATTGTGCACAGTCGTTGTTACTTTACGCCATGTGTAATGATTTTTATTAGTGTTGAATTCTAAGTGTACTGTACCCAGAGGAATCACCTGGAACAATAAAAAATCATCTCAGTTAAAACAAAATATGGATAACGACGTGAAAAAAATGTTTTCATTTGTTCAATCGATTTTTCTATTTAAAAGTTATTTGAAGTGTGTCAAACAATTTTCAAATTCAAGGAAAAATTTTCAAGTCATTTAAAATCATTGGAGGTAGTCACAAATCATTGAAAGAAATTTTTCACGTTTTTTTAACATTAGAGAAATTTTATCAACTTTGGAGAATTATCAAAAACATGTAAAACACTTTTTTATCAAAAATTTGTATTGAACATTTGAAAAATCATTGGAGGTTTTAATAGTCATTTAGAGTGTTAGAAAGTCACTGGAGATTATTTTTAATGTTTTTGTTTGTATTAAAAAAAATCCTCAGCTTTTTAAAAATATTTGAAACCATCTTGAATGCTTATGATTAATTTTTTCACTTTTAAAATTATTTGTGAATCTGTGGAAAACATTGGGACTATTTATGGCAAAATGATCTATAAATGTAAAAAAAATTGTGTTGCAATCAAAAAAACAAGTTTATCACATTTTGTTAATAATAAAAAAAATACATTGTTTTTTAAACCATTTTTGAAACTTTATAAATTCAATGTAAATCTTTGGAAAACAATTGAGGATTTTAATGATCATTGGGACTATTTATTACAAAATTATCCCTAACAATTAAAAAATGTTTTTTAATTAAAAAAATTGAAAAAGTAAAAAACTATCCTGAAGAAGTCTCAAACCTATCAACCCCCAGGCAACATTCATTCAATTGATCTAAACAAAATAATTATCGAATTACCTGAAGATATTTTCCACGAAATTTGGAAGCCATAGTAAACTCCTGCCAGCACCTCCACGTTTTTCCCTCGCAGAATTGCGCCAGCATGGGCGGATGATGCGATACCTGTTCAGAAATAGCCTTCCACCCCAAATCGTCCATCCTATCGCACTCGTAAGTCTCCCCCAACAGTGGATTGAATGGTTTTCCAGTTCTCGATGCTGTCGTAGAATAAGTTGAGACTGTGAATGCAGCGATGTACGCCATTTGTTCACAGCTGTCTGTGCACTGTTCAGCCCTGTCGAGGATATTTGCGTACTCGTAGTCCTCGGTGAGACGCTGGAGCATACTCAATGGCTCGGAGAAATTCACTGGCATCGGAATTTTCGATAATTCCTTGCCAATGCAGTTCTTCATTATGCTCCATAAGTTCAGGGGATAGTTGGGCTTGTCTGGGACTCGAGTTCGACGCTTGCGTTTTCCTGAGGTTACCCCGGTACTAGTACCGCCATTATTCACCTGAGGGGTTGACATTCAAATGAAATGTGATAGAACTAAATTTGAAACGAGAAAAAACCTAGGAAAATCGAGATGAGTGATTGGAAGAAATCATTCAAAAATTGTTTGAGACAATTTTGGGAATATGTTGAGAACTAGTGGGTTTAGGAAAAAATGTCAAAAAAGTTTTTTTGCGGAGAATTTCAGGGGCTATAAAAAATATTGATTGACATTTTTTGATGGACCCAACGGTTTTTGAGTTATTTGCAAAAAATTGAATCGAGAAATCGTTCGTTTTACGAATAAATGAGGAAAATTGTTCAAACTTGCAGATTTTTTTTTTTTTCAAAAGGAAATCTATTTTTAGAGGGGGAATTAATTTTTTATTGATTGTTCATTTATAAGAAACTGTCGTAATTTCCGAAAATTGAGATTTCTAATGTTGTCATATTATTGTAATATTCCCTGAAAGTTGTAAACAGGGGATACAATCGAGACCTTTGCCATTCAAATAATAAAATCACTGCAAAATAATTTTCAGCAAATTTTGAAAAAGATTTCCCTGAAAAAAATGAGCCAAAGTACTTCATCTTTATTAATTCTCCACAGTCCGGAAATTGTGGCAAAAATGGCAAAATATACTTTGTGTTTCCAATTAAATTATTAGCAGAGAAAAAGTCTCGTGATTACTCAGAACGCCTGTTTTGGAATTATCCCCAATTTTCCCACTCCCAAAGCATGAAAAATTGAATTTTCAAATAAGAAAATAGAACAACTGTTCATAAATCCTTTCTATAAGGCATTCTTAAAGGAATTGAATTGTAATTATGATTAAAATCTTATGCAGTGAGCATAGGAATTAGAACATGAGTGAATCATTCATTGTAGTATGAAAATTCAACAGCTGATAAATTGGGCCCTATGATTCTCATCGGTCGTATTGCTTTTTGCAATGAGGATGATTATAAACAATGAATTAAAGAAAAATATCGAATATCGAATCGAATTCCTTGAAATTGAATTAAAACCTAGTGCCAGGGGAATTCTACTTAAAAAATTCACGAGTTATGACCCATTTTTACAAATAAAAAATTCTTACATTATCCACCTCTCTATTTCTCGATGTTTGTGTGACCGCAGTGGAGTCAGTCACAATAAGGAATGAATCAGACGTATCGTTCGTTGACATTGGTGCTGGATCTCCCTCTGAGCTCGATCCATCATCACTACCCTGTGAATCGTTTCTATTTCTCGTTCTCGATATCGAGTTGCCCGTGGTGCCGCTCGGTATATTCAATGTAAATGTGTCAGACTCCTGGGCATCGTAAAATTCAACATTGTCCTCGTCCTCAGATTGTGGATTGCTCGTTATACCGTCTGGTTTTTATAAACAAACAATGGAAAACAAATAAATTAATGAGGAAATAATTAATGCTGGCGATGTGGGGTGCGAGCCACTGCATTCAACGACATTAAACAGAGAAAAATATTTGCCAGTGCAATAAATAAAAGGGACAGAGTAGGGTGGGAAACAGTAAAAAATGCGGATGACTAATGGCACACGCGGATGTTAAAACGAATTTATCAGGAAATCCGAGGCACTTTGTTATCATTTCACAATGGACTGTATTTCGTATAACAAACTTATTGACAAATTGACAATTTTCAGGCTCAATTATATTGGGAATATCGGAAAAATTACACGGAGAAAGGAAGTTTTAATTTCCAGGGACATGTCACAGATTTTTAGGAATTTATTATTTCAATTGTGAGAATTCGTGATTCTAAAATTCCATGATTGATAAATTTTCACTAATTTTCGGAGAAATTAGTGATGATAGTGAAGGAATGGACGGATCAGCTACTTCGTAGTTCAATAAATTTTTTACAAAAAATATTCCTAGTTACTCGTTGAAACTCACGCATTACCGAGATAGTTCACTGATAATCAAATGAGAAATTAATATTGAAAGAAATGAGTTGAATAATTCCATACGAACTACTTCATGAGTATCTTGTTAAATAAAATGTCCAACGACTTTTTCGTAGTTCACAAAGTTAGATAGATGAAATAACGAATTAAATAAGTAATTTAATTCAATTAATAATTAATTATTAATTAAAGTCAATTAATTCAAAAATTCAATCCCGACTCTTTCCCAAATACTTCAAAAACTACTGAATCTGCCAGAAGATATCAAAAGACATTTTCCCAGCTCCACAAAAACCCTGTCCTAATATTTTCCCCTCAACTCCTTCCACCCAGATGCATCTCCCACAATCCCCAAACTCGTTTCAAACTAATCACACTCTATTACCGCACCACCTGGACATCTTTCCCGTTCTGAAAGCAGCCCCAACCCTTTAAAAAAATCTAAAAAAATGCTACAACGTTCCTAAACCCTCCAGCACTCTTCCACGAATGCACTGAGCCCTCACAACTCCTCAGAACAATTTTTTTACAATAATGCAAACGTCTTCAACACATTGGAGCATCTTAAAAACAACTAAACCGAACGTCTGCAATAGACAATAATTGGCTCGTTAAAATCCACCTTTGCCATCACCTCCGAGACATGTCAATGTCGCAATCACCGCATGATCTAATGAGAAGTGGAAGAAAAAAATAGATAAAACCTGTGGGAGCTGTTCATTAATCAACCGCTCCGAATTCTTATTTGTGCCGTTTCCCCTCGCAACTGTCAGCATCCACTCGCGACAATTCTAAATCTAGTCATGATTTTTTTTTTTAAACAACTCGATGATTTAATTCACTCGATGTAAATTCACAAAATGTTAACGGTGCATTTTACCGGGGAATTTGACCGATTCGGAGGGAAACGTAAAAATGGAGTGACAGGACTGTCAGTGGCCTTGTCAGTGGACGAGTGCCAAACTGAGATCACAAGGCGGGTTTCTTGGAATCGTGGTGGCGCATTTGTGCATGAGAGAACACAAGTGGTGGTATCAACATGGCGATAAGCCGGAAGGGACGGTTAACGCCATCTCGAGTGATTTTTTTTGTTGGAGGGGATTTGTGAGCAATTTATACAGAGATTTTTGGGAGTCGATTTTTATCTCCCGTGTTAGGGGTTGGCGGAGGAAATGGTGAGGGATGGTGTGTAGAGGAGAAAATTCATGATAAAAATAGTACTTTCACATTTTTTTCAAGTGAAAATTGAGGAGGTAAGTCGACAATTACGAAGAGAGTGGGTTCATGAATAAATGAGTGGGTTTATGAAAAAAGTCAAGACATTTCCTCAAGAGAATGACATTTACTACATGAAAGTCCTTCGATGTTTTTCGTCAAATGTTATAGTTCCCGTGATATCGGGGAAATTCTGTATAAATTTTTTGAATAGATAAATCTATAATTTTGTGTATCAAAATCATTTCTTAATTATTGTCATTCTCAATGAAGGTGTTTTGACATTAGTAGTTAAACTTGAAATTTCTGAGACATTGGGGAAATTCTTTATGAATTTCTTGATGAGATGGATAATTTTTTTATATTCGATAGATTTAGGAATAATTTATGGAGAGATTTTTGGTAGGAAATGTTGAGGGATATTTTGCAGAGGAATAAATTTCTGATAAAGATGATTTTTTGTGATTTTTCATTGAAATTGGTAATTGGGTTTATGAAAGGAATCAAAATCATTTCCTTGAGATAATGAAATTCCCTACAAGAAAAGTCATCCAATAAAACAGACTATTCTCAACTTTTCTTTTGCTATTCATTTAGATTTTCCCCAATTATAAACGCTTGATTACTCCTAGAATTCCCAAAAATTATCAGAAAACCAAGACGGAAGCCAAGTGAGTGATATCGCCTGAATGCAAGCAATACCGCCCAGTGTTCCATATAGTTGACTTGCATTCGACAATTGTCACATAAAAAAATCCTCAGAGTAAAATAATTGGACTTAACCAATAATATAGAATTTTCACTTAGAAAACATGAAGTCTCTCTCTCTAGTATAAAATCTCACATCCTTATCCAACAATGCTACACTGTAAGGACCTAAAAATCCCGAAGGATAATTTTGTCCATTAAAAATGGTCAAAAGTGTGAAATTTTCACAAAGTTTGGTAAATACTTTCTGATATTAAATCCTCCATATTGAAAGAGAAAAAGTGGATTGGTCCACTTTAATTGTCAATGAACGTTTTTTGAGAGATTGGGGTAATTCTTTATAAATTTCTTGATGAGGTGGATAATTTTTTTATATTGGACAGATTTGGGAATAATTTATGGAGAGATTTTTGGTAGGAAATGTTGAGAGATATTTTGCAGAGGAAAAAATTTCTGATGAAGATGATTTTTAACCATTTTTCATTGAAATTGGTAATTAGATTTATGAAAGGAATCAAAATCATTTCCTTGAGATAATGAAATTCGCTACAAGAAATATCATTCAATATTTAGGATAGGCCGGAGCATGTACCCTCTAGCCTATCCTCCATATTGAAAGAGAACAAGTGAATTGGTCCACTGTTACGCCTCAAGTTTTCTTTAATTATCGATCCATATTGACAGTAAGTGACGCAAGAGAGAAACGTTACTGGCCCTTTGTCCCAGAGAATTTCGGGATGAAAAGGCATTGTTCTCTAAACCCATTAGTTTCTATGATATCAGTCGAATCGTCGAAATGGATTTTTTTTAGACAAAGTATTATGATAAGACGAGTAATTACGTGAGGACCGATGACCACCCAATGGGAGGGCGGCTGGAAGGGCGTGCTGGGCTGCCTGCTCCAGGTGTGAGTGCTGTCGAGCCAGTTGCTCCACCATTTTCTCTATCCTCACTTTCTGGTCTCTCTCGTGCTGCAGCAGCTTCTCCCATTTGGGCTCTTGCTGTTGGGCCAGTTGGAGAAAATCGTTGCTCCTCTGTAAAAAAAAATTAACATTATCATTATACAATATTAATTCTTGATCATCATTGAACGATGTCATTTGTTTTTGTTTTATTTCCTTCCTCGCACATGTAGTTCAATCGAATTCAATTCATTCATTATTATTTCATCTCTTGCCACAGTAAATGAAGAACTAGGGGAATTAAAATTATCGACTTTAAAAACCAGACGAATATCCGGTCTAAAACACTACTGATAAGCCCTTTTTCCCCGATAGTTCTCGACATTTGAAGAAAAAAAAAACGTTTTGACTTAAAAAATGGTTTTTGCCAATATTTGTAGAACTAATGGGGCAAAATGGGCTTATCAGTAGTGTTTTGAAACGAAAATTTCCTTGATTTTCAAAATTTCCATTCGTCCACTTTGATTTATTTTATTTCCTTTTCCTTTCAGTTCTTTATCTTTCCTCATTTTACTACTTTTATCTTTTATCACAGTGAATGAAAAATAAGGCAAATGAAAATTATCTCCTACAAAAAACAGGGGAATTTCCGATCTAAAACACTACTGATAAGTTTTTTGTTGGATTTCGTAGAAATAATTATTTACAAAAATTAATCTCTAGATAACAATTTTCTCTTCTTATATCGTAAAATTATCTAGACTGAATTGGGTCTGTGTAATTATTAAAACATCTCATAACTTCCAATACTTTTTTCTCCAATAGCTCTCGAAATTTAGAGAAAAAAAAAAAAGAAAAAAAGTTTTCCACTTAAAAAATGGATTTTACCGTTTCGGTTTTCTGATGAAATATCTTCAGTAAAGTGTTCAATTTTTCTGGAAGTCTGCAATTCGTTGTTTAGACTACTCAGGGATTATTTAATTACTCACATTAATCATAGCATTGGCCGCAATGCGAAAGAGTGTAGCTCTCTCGCTGACAGTTTTAATTTTAGTCGCCATTGTTTCTGAATTATTAGGCTCGAGAGACTCCAGATCCATGAGTGAACGTGTTAGCATTGAGCCGCGCTTTGATATCAAGTCGTAACACGTCTGCAAATCCTCGAGTCTCTCGGTGAGATCCTTAGTTATTGAGGCATGCTCGCCCTTCTGATTGTCGTTGTCTTGATACTCCTCCTCCTCTTCTTCTGAAACGAAGCGATGCTCTCATGAAGTGTGGCATGTTCTTCACCAGACGTTACTGATTCAAGCGTGCTCGTTCGTTAAATCATATTTTAACAATTTTTGGTCGATTTTAGGGAACAAATGGAGCAACAAATTGGACTATAACGTTACAATTCCAAAGATAGTTTGGTGAATTGACCCATTACACACAATGGAGTTCTTTCATTTAGGAGAAAGTCTTAATGCAAATTATCAAATGTGGCAAAAAATGAACGAAATGAAGCAAAGGGAGGGAAATGGTATATTATAGATGACAGAGTTCCTTCATTTTTTACACATTTGATGTTTTGCATTGAGATCTTGTCCACAGAAATTGTAATCCCCAGATGATAATTACAGGGTATAAACATACATTCAAACTCGTGAATGTTCAATTTATTGTGCACAATTCGACCTGAATAATTCAAATATTTGCAATTCAAAAACGCACAAAATGCGTAAAACTTGGGTGTAGATTAAGGATGTACCACACCCTTTCGCCCAAACTTCACTTTTTTTTCATTTTTCTGGCAAATTATTGATTTGCCAGAATTCTGTAATATTTATTTATTTATTCTATATTATTTCGCGTCAATCCGATCAATAATAAAGAATAATAATAAGAAATTCCTAAATATGAATTTGTTATTCTTTATTACTAATAAAGAATAATAATAAGAATTAATAATAAAGAATAAGAAATAATATTAAGAATTTATAATAAAGAATAAGAAATTCATAAAAATGAATTTCTTATTCTTCATTACTGATCGGATTGACGCGAAATAATATCCAGTTTTTTCGTTTTATCATTATTGACTGAATCACAAAGTTTTATGGTAGTGCAATCATTCTCCTGCATTTTTTCTAAAGTTTTGTGAATTTCCGAAAAAAGTTTTCGAAGAAACGCAGTAAAATGATTGCACGATCATGAAATTTCGTGAGCCATTAAGTAACGATAAAACGCAAAAACGGTATATTTTTTTCTTCCCGTATACCCTTTCGGGTCTATACGATTTGTCCCCTTCCCACCCTTCAACCCCCTGTACCGCGTTTGCCGAAGGACAAAGGAAAACCTCATTTGAGGGAAAAACCTGCCCAGGTACAGTCGTCTCTTGCGAGACTCCCGCTCGACAATGAAACTGTGAGATTTAGACTCTAAATTTTAGAGTGTCACATTTTTTACGATTACGATTTCTGCAGGCAAAGCCTTTACACAGAACATCAAATGATTTCTAATGCTTCAAAATGAAGAATCAAAGCCAGACCTCCAGAGTGTGAATAATAAAATTATCGCCAAATGTTTGTCAGCCTAGGGTAAAATGGCGATTGAAGTGGAGGTCAATGAAAAAGAAGAAAATGAATGAAGAATCCTTTCTTGATCCATCTGTAAAAGAAAAAAAAATCAATAATTCCATGCAAACCTGACTCCATCGCCTGTATCGCCTTAGCCTTGGCCAGCTCCAGTGCAGTGACCCACTGCTGACGTTCAACCTCCGTAGCAGCCTTGATGTGAAATGTCTGTGTACCACCATTGCTGACGACGAAGGTGCATGCGTCGACGGTGTGAATTAAGGCACCATGGAGTGAAATAGCACCTCTGCATGTGTGAGCCATTTCAGCTGGATTCCTGAACAAATGATTAGAAACACACGAGTTTCTCGGTGCTACTCGATTATGCTTGATCAATTGATATTGGATACACAGGTGATATCGATATACTGTCATCGTGACACCAGAGTCCAATTTGTCGAGTTGGAAAATTTAATTTCAGAAATGAAATTGAATGAATGAGAATACTTGACGTTTTTTATAATCAAAATGAATTCATTGAATTGATCAGTTCAGTTATAAAAACAGCAGTGGGTGCTCGGTGATGACATGAGTGTGCTTCTATCATGCAAAAATCAATAATTATCTTTTAATTCGATAGGGAAGTGGTTGAACGTAACGAGTCAAGTTGATTTTAAAGTTTTGGAGAAGTGTTGAGAAATATTTTTGCGGGGAATTTAATCCTCGATAAGAAGGACTTTCCCGATTTAGTTTTAACATCACAGTTATCAAGATAATTTGATAATTAATGAATGATTTCTATGCCTTTCCATAAAATTAGTTGATATGAACATTTTTATGCAAATTATTTCGAAAATATCTCAGGAATCACTAATTTTAGAAAAAAAATGAATAGAACATTAATTCAAGTCTGCGATAAAAAATCTTTTGACATTTTTATGAAGGATAGATCATTATGAAGGTCATCAATTAATTAATCCACTAATTAACGAAAACCACTAGTTTTACAGGAAAATGGCAATAGAAGTTTTTTACGAAAAATTGAATTCCTTTCAGAAAATGTTTTACGAAGTTTTCTCTTAACATCACTCTTCATCGAGATAACTGGACAATCAAAATTCAACCATTCCCATTACCTAATTATGAAACTATCTCAAGAATGCGAGAATTCAGACAAAAAGGCCGAAAGACATTCAGAATTTTCTTCTCAAGTCAGTAATGTCCAGATAAATGACCTATGAACACAAACAAATCCCGCCAAAGGTCAACTTGACTCATCCGAAACGTTTTATCACTTCCCCAAACAACTGATAATCATCCCAATAATTAGTTGGGTGCATACATCTCGTGATGATGAATTAACAAAACAATGTCCATCAATTTCTAGTTTGCAACGAAGTTCTTCCATAATAAGAAAGACCTTTTGCACGTGTTTACTCCGATTAATCATCGTGATGATAGGAAATGCTCGATTAATTCTGATTTGATCTCGACTCGTCTGATTGAACATAACCGACAGATGGAAATATCTTCGAGCCCCAAATCATTCCGTCTATTCAACGCATCGATATGAACTTTATGCAACTCTGACGTGGGAATACATTCTACGTGCCAAATTGCTCGCCAGGATTTTTTTTTGGCCAGGAATTGAGGAAGTTTGTACGGATGCGATGCTTAATTGTTCAATTGATGGGTCCGGGGACTCAGAATAACAGATTTTTACTGAATGAAACGACCATCCCCTGGTGATTTTTTCACGCAAAAAAGGATGAATTAATTTTAATCGATGAATTTCACCTAACAAAGGTTCTTTACATGATATTTTTATATTGCTCGATGTGAAAATTGAATGAAAAATATAATTTTATTTTTTATTTTAGTGACTTCTTCATTTTTCTTTATTTTTCATAATAAAAAATACGTCTCTGATTTTTTTAACCAATATTCATATTTTCATTGTTTAATTCATTAAAAATTTCATGCATTAACCCAATTGTTTATTGCTGTTAACATTTTTGCAGAAAATTTTCTCATCGATAAAAAATCCCTATAAGCATGAAATTTTTCCATCTTCGATATGAAAGTTGAGTCAACAATACTGAACCATTTTTTTTTCATTTCGATAACTCCTTCATTTTTCATGACTTCTCAAAATTAAAAATACCTATCTGAGATTTTTCATTCAATTTTTGTATCTCATCGTTTCACTGAATGAAAAATTAATGCAACAACCCAATTGCTTGTTTGATCATCTCAGCGCAGTTATTAAAATTTTTTGGAAAATTTTCTCATCGAAAGAAGAAAATCCCTGAACATTTTTCCTTCAAATTAGCTAATTACTAAAAATTTCAGACTCGACTTGACTTCTACCACTACAATAGGCACACGCTGATTCGCAATAGTAAATATCTAAGAGAAGAGAAGCTTCAAAAAAATGTGAAGACATTTCCTAAAATTTAAATAAATTTCATGTTAGAAATAATAAATTATTATTATTATAAGAAGATATAAATTTGACATTTTCTCTTAATTCCACTCACTCACGAAATACCACAAACCAATTTTTCCCTCATGAACAGACCATTAATGAATAATGAAAAATCAATGAATCAATTCATTCAATATAAATAAATTATTCTGAGTCTAGTTCCTTCCCTCGACCCAACAAAATGAAGGAAAAAACAAAACTATCCAAAAATGACTCCAAACAACTATCGCACAATTCTCTGAATGATAAAAATGAACTGATGATAAATAAAATTCATGGAAAGATCTGTCATTACCATGTTGGTCAATAAATGTGTCCAATGGGGCAATAAACAGTTTAATGACAAGTTCGTAACGTTTTGTTCTTAAATGGTCAGCTGCGAACGTTTTTTCTCTTTTTTTTACTTACTCGGAGGCTCTGCCAGCCCTCCGCTTGCGTCGCGTCGATATCTTTGGCCCCCCCGTTGGTTCAGCCCTAAACAGTCCACAAAACAATTGTGCATTTGGTGGTTTTTCAATAACAATTTTTGTTTTTTTTTTCGATTTTCCACTTATGCCTGATTTTCATAACTTTAAATTTTTGTTATTGTTCATCATGAGTTTTTATTGTTGGAGTCACGTTTATTATGTGGGGCACAGTGAGAATATTATTCATACGATAACAATTGGGATTGATGAGATATGTTAAAATTGAGGGAAAAACGTTCATTCGTAATTTTTAGAAATTTTTGAAAAATTGTCACTAGTTTTTTCCACTTGTCCCTGATTTTCATAACTTTAAATTTTTGTTATTGTTCATCATGAATTTTTATTGTTGGAGTCACGTTTATTATGTGAGGCACAGTGAGAATATTATTCATACGATAACAATTGGGATTGATGAGGTAATATGTTAAAATTGAGGGAAAAACGTTCATTCATAATTTTTAGCAATTTTTGAAAAATTTTCACTACTTTTTTTCTTTCACCGGAGAATTTCTTCAGGAGCTTTATTGCAGGATTTTTACATTTTTATCAAGCCCCGGAAATGATGTTATTAGTTTAAGGGGAAACGGAACCCTTGTGTGTATATGAATTTTTAAAATTGTGTTTTCTCCTACAATTATTAATTTTTATCTATGAAACTACTTTATCGACTCGATCATTGTATTTTTGAGTCAATGAAGTAGTTTCAGAAATAATAAATAATAATTACAGGAGAAAACACATTTCTAAAAGTTCATATGGACAAAGGGGTTCCGTTTCCCCGTAACTGGGAGATGGTGGCGCTGGAAATGGGGAATAAACGCTGCGTCCACCCCAAGGTCCAGCCCATATAACAGTAGCCTTAAAATTACGGAAAAAACCTCATCCATCGATAAATAATTGACTCGAGTCCCTGGATATGTCCCGACACGAGATAAAAAATCAGGAGTTGAGTGTGAAGTGAAACGAGTCCAAAATGCTTCATGTTATTTTGCGAATATCTCCAGATTTAACAGATTTTTCAATTTGGGATAGTGCTGTGACATGACAGAAGAGACTAAGAGAATAGTAAAATAGTAAAATAAGAATTACAAAAAAGAGAAACCATTCGGATACAAATTGCTAATTATTAGCAACAATAACTAGACTCATTTACGGAAATGCAATTATCCACTTTTTTTATTTATGCCAACCTATTGATTGGAATGATGCCGAAGAATATACCCTCTTTGGGTTTTATCATTATTTTATGACTCACGCTCGTTCAAGTTTCGTTATCGTGCAATCATATTTTATGCGTTTTTTAAGGTCTCCTGAATTTCGTAAGAGTTTAGGAATAATGTTGGAAGACTTCGTGAAACATTCGACAATGATAAACCGCAAAAACTGGATTTTTTTCGCGTCAATTTAATTAAAAGTTTGTCATAAATTTGAAAGAACTATGAAAATTGGCTGGACGGGGATAATAAATCCTCTATTCTCCTCTAAACCGTTATTCTGGAGATAATTATATGACTCTATCATTTATCAGCATTGTCCTGAAATATTGCATACAGGGAAAAAATTTTTTTCATTTTTAGGGACATGTCACTGATTCTGAGGAGTCTATCCTCAATTACTAGGAAATCCTAATTGTGAGATTTAACGCGTGTCAAATTCTGAAATTCGGGGATTTTATCAGAAATTTTCAGTGACATTGTCACTAATCTTCAGGAAAATATCAATAATTCTCCGGGACTCATCTCTAATGTTTAGGAACCTATCACCAAATTTCACACTGATATTACACTGTTAAAAATTTTCCCCTGAAATTTCCGGAAAGAGTCTCGGAAATTTCTATTTCCACTGAAATTTCAAGGAATTATCATTGAAAATTCATAATTCCATGGAACAAGGTGTGGGAACTGCAAATTTTCGTTTATATATTCTCGGAAAATTAATGAACAATCAGAGAATTTTTTTCTTGAATTCTAGATTCCTCTGAATTCACAGGGAATTTCTTCAAAATTCCGGGAATGCCAAAACTTTTAAAGGAATTCTTTGAAAATTCAAGGGAATTTGGCATTGAGTATTCATTTTCACTTGAAAATTTATGTAAATTGTTGAATTTCCGTCTTCCTGCCGCTAAACAATTAGGACTTTTTTTTAATTTTTAGAGAAACTTGAAATTCCATTGACTTTTTTCCCCTACATCGAATTCCAGGTCTTTTCCCGGAAAATTCAGCCAAACTTTTTCAACAGTATCAAAATAAATGAATAAAAAAACTACTTTTGAAGAGAATTCTATTCTCCCCAAAAAGATCTCTCAAAATTCTTCCCTAAACCCACTCCAGAAATACTCCCACACACACCTAAAACCTCTCATTAATTCCACGTCGCGATTAATAATAAAACTAATCAATATCTCCGAATCGATAACTCAATCAAAAACCTCATTAGCATCTCTCAAAAATGATCTCTCTCCTGAAATTTCCCCCTGATCACCTCCCGAGATATTCGCAAAATACCCCTAAGCTTCAACTGCATTACTCCTAACAAAAAATCGACCATGAAAACTCGAGCACAATAGACAATAGACATCTCTTTAGTTCCATTCCCTTCTCTCTATTCCTCTAATGTCACCGCCGACATTCGTCAGCATTTTTCACTCCATCTAACCACGGTGATTGAGTTTTAGTCACGCAAAGCAGCTGAGTGTATGTTAATGTACACAGCGAGATAGATTGATCCTTTCGAAATAAAAAATGCCCAAGAAATGCGTAAGGGATACCGCGGTAAAACGGAGCATCTCCCGTATCTCCAGACCAAATGATTTGATTTGCATGAATCAGGTCTCACTTTGAGACAAAAAAAATCTTCAAGATAAACTACAAAGCTTCCATTCAGAAGCAAAAATGAAAAAATACATAAAAAAATCTTGAAGATGAAGAAAAATGGGATCTCATAAAAAATAAAGTACAAAGCTTCCATCCGAAAGTAAAAATAAAAAACAGATATAAAAAATCTTGAAGATGAAAAAAATTGGAAAATTCCATTCTGTCATTTTCGAGGGACATAATAAAAAAACATACACATAAAAAAAGAAGATAAAAAAATATTCAAGATGAAAAAAAATGGGATCTAATAAAAAATAGAATACAAAGCTTCCAATCAGAAGCAAAAGTAAAAAACACGTAAAAAAATCGTGAAGACGAAAAAAAAATTGGAAAATCCCACTCTGTCACTTTCGAGGTACTAACGATTGCAGATGATCCGTTTTACCCCAATCTTCCCTGAAAAAGGGCCGCGAAGGTGATTGTGTTTTGACACACTGTTGCAATTGGAGTCGTGTAACATATGACGAAGTTGCAGGTGGACATGTGGAGGGACAGGTCTTTCGTGGTAATTTATTTTCACATTTTTCAATGACGCTGAGTGATTCGACAAACCTAGAGAGTCTAGGCATTACCCCCGGGTGTACATTATTCATTGACAATGGAGTTATGTACCTGTAGTATGAGAGGAGGCCATTTGATAGGACGAACCATCGTCGCTGGTAACCTTTGAGGTAATTAGTCCACTTGAAGAGCCAGCCCTTCATCTCCTGGGCGCCGTGCTGGGGCTTTGGATCGCCCATTTCGTTTCAATTTTTTTTTCAGGATCAACACTCAACACACGGGGGAAAACGACGGTGGGATTTCACGGCCGACCGAGGAGGGTGTGGGGCTGTTTTTTTTCGGGGGCTGTTAGCACTCCGTTGGGAGCATACGAGACACTATTTACTTCACAGGAGAACTGACTGATCTAGACACGTACACATAACCCATTGTATGCCGCCATTTTGAAAGACACGTTCGTGGGATTGGGAATGTAGAATGCGGAGCGGACAGGATTGGTCCGGAGTTGCCGCCCATTTTAGGGCTCTTTTGAATTTTGGGAGCTGCGGGTTCGGGAGACGGGAAGAGGCAAGTGAGGAGTGGACACTGGAATTTTTTTTGAGATGATGATCGCATGGGGAATTATTAAATAAATGGGGTATTTTTTTTTCATGAAGAGGAAAGTTCGTTTCATTTGGGGTAAACTGAGACTGAGCTCAATTCAGTAGTGAAGTGGTCAATCGGTTTAAGTCGACTTAGCTCCCAGTTGAGTTTTTGTTGAATAACTCTATTTATTAAATAACTTTTATTGTTTGAATTTAAGAAAGCGAAATTTTTGTAAGATCTGTTTAGTTAGTCTTCACTTTTTTCTTCAAAAAAGGTTTTTTTAGAAAAATTTTGCTAACTACTTTAGAATTTGAAATATTCATCGAGAACTGGTGCTAAAATGGACTTGACTTGAACCGTTTGACCACTTCACTACGGAATTGATGATTTTGTTTCTGAATTATTATGAACAGATACGAAAATGTTCAGTGTCCATTTTGGTCTGTCCTTCCGTTACACTTTTTTTCCTGAAAAAATTGTGTGATTCACGGATCTTCTGATAAAAAACGCATTTGAATCGAATAAAACTCTTTATTTGAATTTTTTGCATTCGCTTTAACAATATATATAAATAAACTCATTCATTAACAATATATATAACCTCATTCATTCTTTCAAATCAGAAAACAATTTAATAATTTAATTATATAAACTTGATTTGATTCAATTTTAAGTTAATTAATTAATTAATTAAAAGCAAGCATTTTTCTGGGTTTCCTTTTCGAAATTTCATCCCTTTTGTATTAGTATTTTTTTGTACATTTTCCTCTGAATTTACCAGTTTCGAAGATAACAAAAAATTTAAAAAATAACAAAATTCTCTGGACTAAATTTTTTTTCTCATTTCATGTTCTTCATGCAGAATTAAATAAATAAACTCTCTAAAAATTGAAGTGAGAGTCCATTAATCCAAGGAAATTCGCGACTACAATGAAGAAAATTCTTTCTTCCCGACCGGATGTTACCTGCACCTGTAATCGCCGTCGCGAAACTTGCGTGCTAACGATTACATAAGATTTGCACATTTTTATGCAAAAATTTGTTGGCGTTCCAAAAAGTCACTTTCTTGTTGTGAATCAATTGCCCCCCATCTGACCGACAGGTACAAAATCTCTTGACGAAAGTTTTTTTCTCTCAGTGTGAGATATTATTTAATTTTGCAATGAGTTTCTTAATACAAGTAACGACGGATAGTTCAAAAAACATTTCTTTCCCAGAAATGAGTGTGATTATATCGCAAAATATACAATATTTTATGAGTAATGGGTCAGAATTAATGGGGAAAATGAAGAAATGCATTGAAATTTCGAGAATTAACGTAAAGATTAAAAATACGCAGTCGAGTGAAGAAATTCCACGCACACTCGTCTGCAAGGTTAACAGACGTTAATAAAATGATACAATAACGCAGCCTTGGTTCAGCCGAAAAGGAACCGTCGTCGATAGCTGTATCATTAGTAGAGGTGGAGCGAAACACAGAGAGTGAGAAAAAAACAACACCATCAATTTCCTACCTTATCGCCCGATAATTTTCCCACCCAGGATCAATTAAAGCTGTTTTTCCCCTTGTGCCAGCAACTTTTCAGAATTTTTTGATTCATTTTATCGCAGTTTCACGCACGAAAAAATTTAATAGAAAAACCTAACGAATTCGTTAGAAAATTCTATTAGATTTATATTGAACTTTCTATTAGTTTTTGGCCGATTCTATTGAAATGTCCAATAAAAAATATTCAATAAAGTCAATAGAATTCGATTTTCCTATGTAACTTATTCTCTTCTATAGAATTTTTATTTTCTATGGAATTTCCTCGGCTCAAATTTTTCAAGTTTTGTTGATTCTATTTTTCTTTTCTTTTCAGTAAGAAAATCAAACAAAAAAATTTGGAAATTTTGAGTCGAGAAAATTCTATAGAAAATATCTCAATAGAATAAGTTATGTACAAAAATCGAATTCGCTAGGTTTTTCTATTAAATTTTTTCATTCGTATTGTTTTTTGGACTTTTTGCATAAAATCACGTGTTAATTCTTGTAAATAATCTGGAACTTTTACAGATTTTTTTCTATAATCAAATTTACAAAATCTATATATTTGACGATTATTAGGTACGATTTTTCTCAAATGTCTTTAGTATTCAGAGACTCTAAATAAAAAAAAAGTATTCAGAGACTGAAAATGTCCAAATCTACAGTGCAGCCCGTCCAACAATTACAGCTAATTCAAAATGATGTGATGAAAAAAATAAATATCACTTGGGCAAAATCATAAATTAAAAACAAATTAGTAATTTTTCATGTCAGTGTCGTTTTACCCTCTCTGACATTATTAATATATTATCATAAATCTTATTTGCAAATGATTTGCAAATTTTTAATTGAGTGAGTAAAGAGGTAACTGAATTCCATGAATGAATGAATAAAAAATCAGGGAAGCATAAAAATTTTTCTATTTTTATTTTCTCATCAGTTTCCAGGTAATTGCGATGGCAACTGTGTTCTATTATCACTCTTCGAGAGACGTTCATTCGTAAATGGAGATCGACAGCAATCGTTATATTGCGAAAATTAAGAGAAGTTGCACCTTAACATAATTAAAGTTTCCTTATCTTCATTGAGATTTGAAAAATAATAAAATACTTGATAATCTAAATTTTCAATTGAGTATGAATTACATAACTCATATGGAATATGGAATTGTCAATTGACTATTGAGCAAATAATTGTAAATTTCATAAAAAGATTTTTCGAGTAGCCAAAATAATTTGCAATTTGAATATTTAATTGGTGATTGATTCAATAATTGAAAAATTATTGAGTAATATGACCGAATTGACTAATTCACAATTTAACTTTATAAAGTTGAATTTTTTATAATAAAATTTATGTAAAATTGAAATAAAAAAAAATTATGTAAATTTTATTATAAGATAAATTTTATAAAGTTAAATTTTTATAAATTTTACAATAAAATTTACGATTATGCTGATGTCCGGTCGCAAAATATATTCACGAATGTGCGAAAAAATAACCGAAGGAAAAAATAGCCGATGGGTGACATTCGTTGTGTGTGGGAATCGGTCATTTTTTCGCCTAGCGATATTTCACGTAGAGTACAACTGATTGTTGAAAATTATATACCGGGCTTGAATCCTCAACATTGTTTCTAACAGCGTCATGAAAGACTCATCGACCATTAATAATTCTCGTCAATGACACCGTGTTTATCCCGCAAATGCGAAATTCCCCGATCTCTCATTTTCCCTATCGTGCAATTGCATTCAAGTACGGTATTGAACGTTTGTCCTCATTTGGACGTGAATACATAAGTTTTTACATATTTCAGCGTGTTTGGACGCTCTTCAGAGTATTATTCTTTCCATGTTTCAAGCTTTAATTTTATTAATTTATTTTTGAGAATAAAATAATGATTTTATTTGAGAATAAAATAATGAGTTAATCAATTATTTTTTAACGGACATTGTCAAGTAATTGAGGTTGATATGTCGTTCGTTTATTAATTATTGACCATCTCCATAATTATCGAATTTAGAGGGAGAAGTCAGCGAAACTTTTTCGTGAAGAATCATTAATTCCGAAGATAATCACCGAATTCGCAGATTTTATGTTTCATTCATCTTTTTTTTCATCTATTTAGCAAACGCCGGAATTTCCAACATTTTTTTTCTTCATGAGGGGATTTTTCAAGATTCAAAATGAAAGCTAATAATAAGTCATCAAAATTGTATTATTTCGTCAAGAGATCGAGGTTTAAAGGCGCATTTTACCCCACTCTCTCCTATTTACTTATTATTTCCGATTCATGTATTTAGTGTTCACTTATCACTTTAAATATACTAATCGAAATTAAAAAATAGTAAAATAATTGATAATTTAAATTTCCAATTGATGATGAATTAAGATACATGGATAGATAATGATTTATTTCCCTCTGTATAGTTTTACACTTTTTCCAGTGACTCACTTTCCCCATATTTATACACATAGTACGATTGTACATAAGACCTCTTTGAGGAGCAGAATTTTACAGGTGCACGCGCATTTTTAAAATTAATAATTAATTATAATAAAACTTTGACTTGAATAAAAAGACCGAACGAGACCGATTCTAAATTGTAAGTCTACTTATGGGCCTCTTGGCCACACGGAGAGAAGTATTCAGTAAAAATTACGGAACTCACAACTCGCTCACCGATTATGGAATCGACTCAGAAAATTTAAGTGACGGTATGGTAATTTTTCACAGCAGATTCAGATAAAAATTACCGAACGCTCTGGAAAAATTCCGTGACAGTTCCGTTAAATTTCCTACAACCACATTTCGTTCTGGAATTACGGAAACGATATGTAATTTTTATTGAATATTTCTCTCCGTGCAGCAAGAAAAGAAAATAGAACAGAACAGGAGATGAAGAATTTTAAATATTTAAAAATATGGAACTACGGATATTCCATTAAGTAGATAATACTAACTTTCTTATAAGAGATTTCCGATTTTCCAAATAATCGTCAATCTTTCTAACTCGATTACTGATCAATGAATAATTCAAAATTTGACTATTTAAATTGATGATCACTTCAATAATTAAAATTTGAAAGTGATAACAACTAATTGGCTACTTAATAATTCAACCGTAATTATAATACATGGATATGGCTATCTCTGCTTACCGGATTTTCATAAACTTGTGAAATAAATGTTGAATCAGTAATTGTTTCGGGCTACAGATCCCTAAAATCCTTATAAATAATTTAGTTAGCTACAAAAAACACTTTTCGTCTCCCTTTAATTCATTAATGATAGATTTGCACGGTCAATAAAGCTGATGCGCTTGAGTTAAAAGTAACACTCATACAATTGATCAGTTTTCCCAATTACTTGAGGATAATCCTCAGTCATCGTATGATCAACGCATGAGATTTCGATGTCAAGACATAATAAATGGCGGTTCGGAAGTCAATTACAGAATTTGCCGATTACAGAATTTTTCCTCGTTACAAAAACATTTACATAATTCTCCATAATTTTGTCGGCATTTACGGATATTGGAATAGTAAGTTGGACTCAATGTATCTTCAACATCCTAAAGAATTTTCAATGGAGGAGAATAAATGGGTAGAACCGCGGACATCAATGAATCGACATGATCGAGACGATAATGTTTCTGTCAATATTTCCTCCTTCGTCAAGAAAAAACAAAATCGAGATTCTTGCATTTTGAATTCCTTCGCGAGAGTCTCTTGCAACTTCCCTGAGGAAATTCCACACCATGCAAATTCATGTAATTATCATTACTTGCAGTTTCCAAATTGTGAATAATTTTCCCATTCTTCAGAAGAAATCCCCTCGATTGGGGATCACATATCCTGATATCCTGTGATTCCCCAGCAATCTCCCGCATCTCCATCCGTGACATCATTAATTTCCCGATGATTTCATACGCGATGAAAAAAGTTTTGGCAGTTGAAAATTAAATGGATAAACTCTGGAAACGCGTCAACTCAACGCGAATTTATTTAATGCTGAATTTTGCCAATTTTTCAAAGACTAAATTAATCATTAAGCAAATTATTCGATTTTTCAAACATTTTATAAATCAATTTCGCAAGAATGATGATTAGTAGATCATGGCCCGGTTGCACCAGCTCCGGGTAACGAAAACATCAGATAAGAAAAAAGTAAATTTGGATCGAAGTGGTAAAAGAGTACAAGTCAATTTTGACTATATATTGGCCAGTTTTCAATGAATATCTCGGAATCTAAGGGAAATAGTAAAATTTTTGTCAAAACCTTTTTTGTAGAGCCGATTAAGTGCTACAACAAATGTAATTACGAAAATTTCGCTATCTCCCTTAGATTCAGAAATATTCCTCAAACTGGAAGATAAGTCGACTTAAACTGTTTTACCACTTCGCTACTGATTTATAACCACCGAATGTTCAGAAAAATAATAATTCTGTGCAAAATTTAATTTCAATGACGCTGAATTTCCACAATTTTTTCTCAAAATTCTCTCGCGCCATTTAATTGACAAATTTGATGATTGAAAATGGCTGAGTCTACAGTGCGGTCTGTACCAAACTGAAAAAAAATTTTCTGAGTTATCCTCAAGTTCGGCGATTTCACAAAATAGTCAATTCCACCTAAAAAATCCCCAACCACTGAGTTATCATTTAATTCCGCCCGCAATCCCATTGTCATCGATGTTGGCAGAATGATTTCCACGCACCAACATCATTCAGAGGCCAACCGTCTACCTCCAAAGCCAGTTATTATGCCGATATGGCTACAAGGCAATTAATACTATTGTTATGATATTTCTTCTTATTTCTGGTTGAAGGTAGGGGCTACAAGCACGCGTCCCACTACCGCTATTGCATGTTTCGTATTCACTTAGTTGCCGGCAGTCACCTCTCAGTGCTGCATGATAACTCTAAACTCCTGTGCATCGATAATTTTACCGTCGATAAGCAATAAATATTACCAACAATTACCCGAAATAATTCTCCAACCCTTTCTCAACGCCCTGAAAGTACGCGAAGCAATACAGCTCGAACCATTTCAATCCTTTGCAATTATCTTCTGATTATCTTCTATTTCAAAGTTTTGAATTTAAAAATGAAAAAGTGATTGAGTTCTTCGCTCTTTTTAATTTATAAAATTGTGAATGTCGTTGTGATACTGCTGAAACTCAAAAAATCATTTAATCATGTTGAGTGCGCGTAATCGCAGTGAAACACAAAAATGAAAAAGTGATTGAGTTCTTCGCTCTTTTTAATTTATAAAATTGTGAATGTCGTTGTGATACTGCTGAAACTCAAAAAATCATTTAATCATGTTGAGTGCACGTAATCGCAGTGAAACACGTCAATCCGCAAGCCAAAACTTTCAAATGAGCAATTGAATAACCCACATTTTATGTAACAGTAAATTGCAAAGGATTTTTCAAGAAAATGTCAAGATCACGGACATATTCAATATTTACTCGTAAATAAACTGAAGGGATTGAAGTGAGAATTAATGGAATAGTGAATCATTAATGAATAATGCACTAATAGTGACAGAATGATCAACGTGAGAGAGTTGTCGAGAGTTAAGTGGATTTTCCTGGATTGCTGAGGTACCGGGGCTTTCCCGGTGTTTACCCGTGATTTTCCTGCGTCTGAAAATATTTGTGGATTGATTTTCCCTTTAATCGATTATCAGAGATCATTGGGGAGACTCTTTGGGACCTGGCAATCATCGATGACCTCGATCCACTTCAATGCTGAGTGAAAAGGTGTTTTGATGGGATGATATGGAGAGTCTGGACGGTATCTGAAGGAGTCTTATCGCGCTGCGCAGCCCGTGAGCCATTTATCATCGTTTGAACGATCCAAATATGACAGAAAATTGATGGAAAAATATGGGATTGAGTTTGGAATGATAATTAATAGGGATTTTCAGAGTGGAGGAGCAAATATCTGTGATAACGTGGTGTTTGGAAACGTTTGTTGTGTTTTAGTTTCGTCATTCGAGGAGATTCAAGTTTTCTATTGTTTTGAATTATTTGAATTGTTTTCGTGTTTTATTCGGCGAGAGACGTTATAACCAAATTGTGAAGCTTTTGTTCTCAGATGAACTGTGGAAAATTGAATTCAAACAGTGAAATTAGCGAAGTCAATGCGAATAAATTTAAATGAAAAAACAATGAGTGAAATAAAATTATAGAGAAGAAATAGAAATTTTTTAAAAGAACTACTAAATTATTAATGAATTATTAAATTATTTAATTAAAATGGTTTATGTTCAATTTTTGAACATCTGAATTTTTTTGCTGCAAAAAGCTCTAGTGATTTTTTTTTTCAAGGAGAAAAGACAGATTTTAAAAAATCTAATTGTTTTCTAATTTTTCGGTTTAATTTATTTGTGAAGAGTTAAAAAGAATAATTAAGGTAAAACTATAAAACTTCAGAGTCAAATGAAAAAATGTGATAACGTGACTGAAATAGTGAATTATGGTCAATCGTTATCAGTGAAGAGCATTTTAATTCTTCAATAGCAACGATATCTCTAGTTCTATTCGTCAATCTCGAAAACTGCATAACCCCATTAAAAAGAAAACAAAACAAAACTGGATTTGAAAATAAAGATCAAAGGAAAAATGATAAATTAATTAATGAATAATTAATGAATGCATTATTTAAAAAATATCAGCAATTCAAGGAGATGACTCACAAGAATAAAGAAATAAGAAAACCCCAGGAATATCGAAAGATTTAATCGAAGACAATAAACCTAGACTTGAAAACAGAACTCGAAGGAGCATCTATAAATAATTATAAATAAATTAATGAATTAATAATTAAGGAATTACTTAATTAATTACCAATTTCAAAAGTCGTAGTTAATCAGCGAATTAACTAATAAGAATAAAGGTATAAAACAAACTCATGAGATGTCGAACGAGTTAATTAATCACGAGCAAATGCCCTCGCTGAGCAAAAAAATCTGGACTTGAAAAGAGAACTCGAAGGAGCAACTATAAATAATTATAAATAAATCGATGAAATGATCATTAATCAATCAATTAATTAATTAATTATCAATTTCAAGAATCATAGTAATCCAACGAATAAAGTAATACGAATAGAGGAATAAAGAACTCTTGAAATGTCGAACGATTTAATTAATCACGAGCAAATGCCCTCGCTGAGCAAAAAAATCTAGACTTGAAAGCAGAACTCGAAGGATCAACTATAAATAATTATAAATAAATCGATGAAATGATCATTAATTAATCAATTAATTAATTAATTATCAATTTCAAGAATCGTAGTAATTCAACGAATAAACTAATACGAACAGAAGAATAAAACTCGTGAAATGTCGAACGATTTAATTAACCACGAGCAGACGCACTCGTTGAGCGAAAAAATCTGGACTTGAAAACAGCACTCGAAGGATCAACTATAAATAATTATAAATAAATCGATGAAATGATCATTAATTAATCAATTAATTAATTAATTATAAATTTCAAGAATCGTAGTAATTCAACGGATAAACTAATACGAATAGAAGAATAAAACTCGTGAAATGTCGAACGATTTAATTAACCACGAGCAGACGTACTCGTTGAGCACTTCCCTGATGTCCCCAAGCAATTCTCCCGAAGAGGGCATTAACCCGCGACACGACAGTGTCACCAATATATCCGAGATAAATGGACCGAGATCGAATAAATCAACGCAAATAGACTTTTCTCAGTACAACTGGAGACATGGCCCCGGTGGAGCCCCGAAAACACGACCCCTGAGTGCTGGATTTGCGTCAAAATCCAATCAAGTGTTCAGCTCGAATCCCGCCATCAGCAGTCCCACCAGGAGTCCGCTGCACTCGTCGCAGAGCGAAGTTGCCCTGTCGCAGAGGCGACCACCCGCCAAATTCGTGGCTATCGAGGTGAAGACTGGACCGAGTCCTCCTTACAGCCCTTACGCGGGGAGCAATTTGTCGGTGGGCAATTCACCGTGCAATTGTTGCTGCAATTGCAATGGTAAGGCGAAGGGGGAGGGACCGCCGGCGAGTGAGCATGATGGACCACAGGGGCTCAGCTGGAGGAGACTACACATGAGCAGGGCCAAACTCAAGGCCACAGCGACCACTTCAGAGTTGCTCAGTGGATTTGCTATGGTAATTATTTGGTTCGAGGATTTTGGCTGTTCTAACAATAGGGGAAAAACAATAATTTTTATACACGGAGAGAAATATTCAGTAGTAATACCACTAGTGCTTCAAAATTACCAGATATTTTCCGATAGCTTCGTTACGTAGGAACGATTGTGTCAAAATTTGCAGAAAAATCCCTCGTGCTTTGCACTCGGGATTTTAAACCTGCAAAATTTGACACACTCGTTCCTAGGCAGAGAAGCTTGAGGAGAATATCCGATTAATTTTGAAGCACGAGTGGTATCTGACAGATTATTTTTCCACTCGGATTTCGGCCAAGCGGAGTACAGTGAACAGCATCCGGATACATTTACGCAGCCATACGTTCACTGAGAAACAAAATTTCTAATATCTGAAACGTATTTTCTTGAGAGAAGTAAATTATTTTCAATGGCTTAAATTTCAGAATGTGTGCACTTCACGGAACTCGAATAAATTTTCATTCATCACTATCGTTCCGAGTTACGTCATGAGTATTTTACATATTGCAATATTGGAAGTGCGTAACGAAAAAATCATGAAAACAATAGAGACTAGAAGATTGACGATTCTTCTACGCGATTTAAGTAAATTCATTTGCGACAAAATCATGCTTGAGTACAAGAATATTTTAAAGCATGAGACCTTTCTCGGGTCATGTGAGTTGAGATGCCTGAGGGAATTAAGCAATTGAAGAAAATTTACTTGTCTCAAGAAAATATGTTTCAGATATTAGAATTTTTTTTTCTCAGTGTTTACAACCCACTTTTTTGTTCATCTGTCACACAGAATATTAAACGTGAACTGCGTTGAAAGATGAGAAAAGCTACTAGTGAATTTCCGTCGGAAATTTTTTTAGGAATTTCCGAAATAAAACTGTTAGATAGCCTCAAATACTGCGCTCTGATTGGCTGAAATCCAAGTGAGGAAAATAATCAGTAAAAATTACGGAACTCACAATTCGCTCACCGATTACGGAATCGACTCAGAAAATTTACGTGACGGTATCGTAATTTTTCACAGGAGATTCAGAAAAAAATTACGGAAGGCTCTGGAAAAATTCCGTGACAGTTCCGTAAAATTTCCTACAACCACATTTCGCTCCGGAATTACGGAAAAGATACGTAATTTTTATTGAATATTTCTCTCCGTGTAACAAAAAAATTTTTTGTGGATTTTCATTGATCTTTTATTGAAGATTATATCTGTCTTTGGATGTTATTGAAGAATTTCGCAGCTTCACTGTGTGTTTTTTTTATAGAAAATGTATAATAGGAAATTTCATCCTTCAATACAAATTTTTCTGTTGAAACATTTTCCATAGGAATTTCTCGAATTGATGAATTTATCAAGTTTTTGGTACTCTGCTTTTCTTCTCATTTCATTTAAAAAAAATCGAGCAAAATACTGAGAAATTTGAGCTGAAGTATAGAAAAATCCAATTCGATTGATTTTTTTTCTATGGAGTTTTCAACAGAATCGGCTAGAAACTCATACAAAGACCAAATGAAATTCAATAGAGTTTCCAACAAATTCACTAGGGTTTTGTTATGAAATTATTTCGTGTGTGAGAAGCTGCATTAAATCCCGATGATTCCGCAGCTTTACTGCGCGTTTTTTAATAGAGAATGTTCAATAGAAACAGTTTTATAGAAAAAATTGGTTTAATGCCATCTTCCAATACAACTTTTCCTATTGACAGATTTTTGCCAGAATCCCTCGACATAAATTTACGGATTTTTTTCCGCTATTTTTCTTTTTTGCGGACAATTAAATTTCCTGTGAGAAAGGAATTATTTGTTCTACCATTCCTAATTTACAAACGAAAATTGGAGTAAAATAACATCTCAAATATCTCTGGAACTAGGAGCCTTATCAAAAGATGTCAAGGAACCGTCTCCCAATCCATAAAATCTTCTACAAATAAATCCCTTCCCTTTCACATATTCTTACTCGACCATTACAATACCTCTACCTGTCCTGATTTTTTCGCAGAACTATTCAGACAAAAAAAGAAAAATGTTCATAAAACTTGAGTCAACAAAAACGTATGTAATCTCTCAGACTTATGATGTATTATTCACGTAATTATACCATAAATCCATTAATCTTTTCTAGAACATATTTTTCATTAAAAAATTCTGTAAATTTGTGGACAAATTATCAAATTCTTCAAAGTTATGAGCTATTTTGATAGAATTGACAAAAAAACATGTATAACAATCTCTGGAACTAGTGAATCAATCAAAAAATCTATTACAAATAATATGTCATGAAATTCCCCCCCACCTATCCCAAATTTTTTGTCTCCGAACCATTCAGAAAAAAACGAGAAATGTAAATAACACTCGACTCCATAAAAACCTATGTAATCCCTCAGGTTTATCACAAACCGGTCCTTCGTGACACAATTTTTTCCCCAATTAAATCGTAAGACTCAACAAATAAGAATCACAGAACACCTCTTCCGCGCTACAGTAAAAAAAGAGACAGTGAAAATAATTGAAATTGTCAATTATACCGCCTTGAAGTGCACAAATGACCACATATTTGCGCATGAATTCCACAATTTATGTCATTTGTGTAATCACTGCACTATTACGGAATTATTGCTATGGAAATATTGAGGTGATATTATTACGAAGCTATAAGTTTTGATTACAATCAGTCGTAATTTATCGCGGAAAAGGAATTCGAGGGATTTTCAATTGTGTGAATAGTCGCGAGTGTTTTCCTTCTGGAGAAATATGAGACAAATACAATTATATCAAAGTCGGGGACAATCTTTGTCAATCTCAGACTCTATCAGCAATTATGTAAGGACAAATAATTTAGACACACGAGTGTGATGAGCGGAACTTTTTATCGTAGGCGATGGAAATATTAATGACGTGAGAGAAATGGAGGTGGTGAGTTGTTTGGATAATGATTTGTATCGAATTATGAAGCTATGAGGCGTGCAATGGCGGTAAATGAATTGCTTTTAGTTTTGATTGTAAATTTTCAGATTGAAGGGGATTTATATAACGGTGATTTTTTATTTCTTGTTTTGGAGGTCTGTTGGGAATAGAATATTTTAGGTCTTCAATTTTTAAATGACTTGGTATTTATTATTGTTAATTTTTCATTGGGGTAAAATAGTAATGATAAGCCCCAGAAATTATTATTTTTTTCATTGAGGAAAAATGATAATTTCGGGGGACAAAGTTATGAGGGATGAATTTATTCGTTTTCAGAGATTTCAGAGATTTCTTTCAAGTCCCACTTGACCCTGGGTGACCAAATATTTTGCAACGCATTTAATTTTCAACTATTTGTAAATCTTTTTAAAATGATCTCGACCCGTCAATAATTGATGAAAAAATAGATTTTCACCCTAAAAATCACTCTTTAAAAATTAATAGTTTTTAGGAGTTTAAACAATTTCCATTATTTATTCATTTAAAAAATGAAATGTTATGCGCAAAAAAAATCAACTGATGTTTTCAATCATCTCCGTATTCATAAATTGAGGTGAAGAAATTTAATTTCGGGGAAATGTTATTATAATGACCACCCACTTGATAATCCCTGATAATTAATATGTAAAAGTTGCTAAATCCTGCAAAATCAATTATTTGAAAGAATAACTGCAATCAGTAAATAGTCATGCCAATAGTTTCTTCTTCATTGAGACACGAAAATTAACAATATAATGGAAATTCGACATTGTGTATTGATCATTAATTGAATAATTATGAATTTCTAAAATCATTTCAATATTATCGGAATAATCGTCAGTCTTTAATGGGGATTGCCGATTGATAATAATGTAAATGCATTTAAAGTAGTATCAACATGACTTAAATTTTGAAGATGACAGTCTCAAATAAATTCTAAACGGAATTTGATATGAATAAAAACATTCTGGTTGTGTTCGTGCACAAGTTGCAATCTAGTATCATTATTGATAATTAAATCAGAAGTGGCGGAATAACACAGAGTATTCAGAGAAAATAAAAATTTCACGATTCAAGAGAAAATTAAAATGTAAAAAAAATCTTAAAAAATCAGAAATCAATGCCAATTTTATGCCTAATATCAAAAATTTCCGTCAGTGTCAAACTTTTGTGATAAATAATTTATGTTTCTGATGAATTATTTTTTTACTCTCGTCAACGTTGGAATTCACGTAAGAAATTATCAATAATGAATATTTTTTTTCGGGCACTTTAAATTTATCTTTCCTCGCTACTCAATGATTCACGTGGAGTTTAACTATTCTACTTTAATAATGATTGATTGGTTTATGATGTGAAAGAGTAACAGAATTTCTACATCATGATTTTCCTGATAACCGATTTTCTCTTAAATTTTCAGGTCGCGATGGTCGAGCTCCAGATAAACGAAGGGACAGCAGTTCCCGAGTGGCTCTTCGTGATGTTCGCAGTGTGCACAACAGTGCTCGTGTCAGTTCACATATTCGCGCTAATGATAAGCACATATTTACTGCCAAATGTCGAGGCAATTAGTAAACTTCAAGTGTCAAAACTGATAACAGAGTCACCCCACGAGCGGATGCGGGGCTTCATCGAGCTCGCCTGGGCCTTCTCCACGGTCCTCGGACTGTTTCTCTTCCTCGTCGAAGTGGCCATCCTCTGCTGGGTGAAATTCTGGGACTACTCCTTCATGGCTGCCATGACCAGCACAATCATCGTCATTCCGGTGCTAATTGTTTTTGTCGCATTTGCGGTTCACTTCTACCATTCACTCGTTGTGTACAAGTGCGAGGCCTCGGTAGAGGACATGGAGGAGTTGGAGAGGATTAAGAAGAAGTTGGATAAAGCTACGGTGGGGCAGACTAGTGTCTAATTTTTTGTGAAGTGTTTTTTTTCTGATATTTTACAAGGGAAATTGTCCGGAGAAAATATCAGAGAAATTGAATTTTTTTCGAAAAGTTTCTCTTGAAGTTTTTCCCTAAAACGTATTAGCTGTAAAGAAATTTCCAAAATAATCTGTAGATTTGTGAAAGGACAACAATAAATGAACAATTTGTATAATTTATTTTGCGAATCCGTTTGAAAGTAGAAATTAAATTCTCAATAAAAAATTTCGTATGACATTTCTTCCTAATCCATTATTTTCTATTTCACATGATTTTGTAAATACGTGTGTAATGGATTTAACGAAAAATGTCAGAAGCCTTTTTACTTGGAATTAAATTTCCTATAAAAATGTCGCTTGGCATGTTTCACCAAACCAAAAAGGATAATCAATTAATAAAAACCACAATTCTCAACTAAACACGTATCACGCTGTTACGTGAAACAGTTTTATTTTCAATTTTTATCGATTTTTTTTATATAAAAAAATGTACATGGCTGTACACATGCAAGAAGTTGCAACAGTACAAGCGAGTGCTCTTAGATTTATCAATTTATGTTATTTAGTTTTAATCAATAATTACATTCTATTTAAGATGTACCTTCTGCAATGGTATTTTTCCTTAATATTTTTTTTTCATTTCATTTTCTTCACTTTTTCTATTATAAGTTTTTCTCTAAATGTATAGACTCTTTAAGTTATACGTCATCTCTCTTCTGGGTTTTTCATGATATCGAGAATTGTTGGGGTCAACAACTCCAGCGGAAATCCAAGTCTCGTCTAGTTAAACTACAATTAATTAATTCTTTTATTATTTCACACCTCTCGAAAAATCACGATTTCCAGTTTTATCACTCGTCTCGATTTCACGACAAACCCAAAGAGAGAATAATTTCCTTTTTGTTTTTCTTTTTAGTCTTATCAGAGATAACGCATACAGTATTATAACTTTGTTTTTCTTTTTCCTTGTAAAAAATGAATTGTAATAGAAAAAAAAACTGGAGTGAGAATCGCGAGGGGTTTCATTCATGCCTGTGGTTCTGGTTTTTTTACTAAAATTATAATAAATAATTGAATGAAAAATTACAACTTATTGCACAAATTTTTCATTCTTAATTTCCTCCATTCGAATTCTCGAGAACCCGTGGCAATATTTACAAATCAGATGAATGATTTTTCGTAAGAAAATGAACTGGGACATGAGTACTAGGTTTTTCACTGATTATTGGGGATTTTTTCTGTCATTTTTACTCATTTCTCTCTCTACTTTGATCACTTCACCCCAAATCTAATCGTCAATTTGATCGATAATTATTTCATAAGAGAGCTAATGCATTTCATATCTATAAATAATGATATATTTGACACTGATCACCGAATTCAATAGAACGTATTCAATCTAAAATTTAATAATCGAATGAATAATGAATTGGGTCCAGTATTCATCACGAACGGGCTCGGACAGTCACGATGTAAGGGGGAGTTGATTATTCAATTGAATACTCCCTTAATTATCGCATTCATCGACTATATGAGGTACCTAAATTAGTCTTTCCATCGAAACCTTTGATTTGCATAATTACCAGAGCAATTCAGGAGTGAGATTGTAAATTGTTCTAAATTCATTTCACTAGTCTGCAAATATCTCCTGAATTATTCGGTTTATCGAAAAATGTCAGAAGAACTTTTTTTCAGTTCACAAAATTCTCTACAAAAAATGTATTCTCACAGTTTCTTCAGAGCCACTCATTGCCAAGATAATTATAGAACCGCCTTCCATCGTCGATAGCTCAAGAACCCCAGAGTGAAATTTCTGATTTTTTTTTCATTTTGAAGGCATTTGTTTAAGCTTTAAAATGAGACCTGAGTTATCCAAATCGCACCATCTGGTCAGGAGGTATTGACAAATGAAGACAGACTATTTTAGTTCACCCTCTCCCACAATGATTTCACATTAACCCAGAATGGGTCCTGATTAATTAATTATCTCAGTAATGAGTGGCCCTAAAGAAAAATATTACAATACATTTTTGTAGTAAATTTAATAATCTACAAAAATGATTTCATAATACTTCTCGATAAACCGAATAGTTTCGAAGATATTCGAAGTATAGCTGTGAGAAATTTCTGAGCGTATTGTATTTTCCAAAATTCCCCCAGTAGCAATTTCATTCGGAAGAGTATCAATCGTATCAATGTGCGTTGTTCATTGATTAATTTGAAAACGCCAGGTGCAAGCCACGGCAAAACATCAATCCTGGTTATCAGTCTTGTTGGGATTACCCATAAAACTACGAAAAAAAGAATGAAAACGAAATTACTAATTCCCTCGGATACTGTGACATCCATGTATTATTTTTATCCACGAAAAAAATGGGGAGAAACTAATTGATGGCCTCCTTGTTACGTGGATATCAGTCTTGGTGGAATTGAAAGAGATTTTTTTTAATAAAAAATGAAACATAAATGAGAAATCCTTTGAAGGATCGCCCGTTCGTGATGTGGACCCATTAATTACCTTTTTCTCTGAAAAAAATGAATAATGACCAACAGTTCTGTGATCGAGTAAGATAAAACGAAACAATGTTCATCATTAGCTACGGAAAAATCCTTCGAAAAACGGTAGAATAAATGCGATTATTCTCTCTGATTTTTTTTAATTACAGAACTGATGATCTTCAAACGTAGTTATTCATTACTTCAGAAGTGAGTTGATAAAACAGTTCAAGTCAACTTCAATTACTGCAATAATTGTACATTGATTTGGCCTAGAGACAAGTATCAGGAGAAAAAAAAATCCTGAAGGAATTCTGATATTTTCTCCTAGGATCACTCATTAAAGAAATAATGAAATTAGCACAATTCATTGGAAACACGATAATTATTAATCATGTGATTATTTTGCTAATGAGTTATTCCAAAAAGGAACGTCAAGACTTTTTCTGCAGATTTCAAAATTTGTCACAAAAAAAATTCTACACATCTTCCCTAAAATCACTCATTATCAAAATATTTCCACAATTAAAAATTATGTAATTGTTCATTAACTAGTGTTTTTAAGAAAAATGTCAAAATACTTTTTTTGGAGATTACAAAAATTCTCTAGAAAAATGTCTCCTAACATTTCCTTTAAAATCACTAATTACCAATAGAATTCCACAATTTAAATTTTCTGGGCATTGTATTATTATTAATTATCTGATGATTTCATGAATGAACGACTTCAAGAAAAAACGTCATGAAGAAGATTTTGAAGTCCCACAATATCCCAAAAAATTCCTTTCAACTTTCCCCAAAAATCGTTCATTAACCCAATAAAAAATTGCAAAATTGATCAATAGACTTGAGCGGTCTTGCCCCACCTAAATGAATAGTTCAAGTGTACAGAGTCTCCCCGGAGTCTAAAAAAAATAATCCCCTCTTCGAACTAAACCCAACTCGAATGAACTTCGAGCCACTTTTGCCCTTATAAAAAATTATTATATATTTATGTACACAATTGTGGTTGATAATCGCGATCGCTGATCTCTCTTAAATATTTCATTAATATTACTGAAAAATTCACAACCAGCACGCATGTCTCGCTGATTATTCCATCAATATAATCTCGATCGCTTCAACAATGTAACTGTTTAATTCTCATTCATCATTTTGTTGTTGGAGAAACGTTAAACATTCCTCGATCCAATCGATTACCGGTTCTCAGTACGAGTTATTTCCTAATTTCCTGGTGAAACATCCTGATTACAGGTGATGACCTTGCATCTGTGCATCATAATGCTCGATAAAAAATAATTTATTCTCCTTTACAATTCAAAACGATTCATTTTTATTCTTTCTCATTAAATAAATTCATGAATTGTTTCGTTTTCAATTAATGATAATTGAATCATCTGAAGTTATTTGTCACGGCCATTGCTAAACTCATCTTTCTTATCTACGCGTTAATTATTTAATTATAAATTAATTGGATTTATCAACACTAACACTAACGCGCAGATTAATTCTGTAGAGGAGTGATAATAGGTGGTGAGAGGAAAAATGCGAAATTATTTTACGAATAGCTTAAGGACTAATGGATTTAGGGGAAGGGAATATGTTGAAAGATTCTAGTTTAGAGAATTTCACACAAAAATACCCTTCGACATTCATCTCTACTCGTTATTGAGAGATCCACTCGTTATCCAGATAATTTAACAATTAACAATAGTGTGTGGTATATGAAATTATTTCATTATAATTAATTATACCATCATGTGAAAAATGAAATGGAAATAAATGTCAAGATACTTTTTTGGCCCTTGAAATTCTCGATAAGAAATCGCTCTACATTTTTCGTTAAATCCATTAATTACTGGAATAATTCAACAATTAAGAATTATTGATAATAATCCATGGGACATGAAATCATTTCATCATGATTAATCATGCCATTATCTCGAAATGAAAAGTTTTGCAATAATTGTAAAGACACTTTTTGGCCTTCGAAATTTTGTACAAAAAATATCTTTTTACATCATTTTCAAAGGTTATTCAGTATTGAGATAATTCGAAAATTGCGAATTATGGATGTACATACAATATGAAATCATTCAATCATTTATTGATGATTAATTATGTAATTCTCTCTACAATGAGCAGTTCTACGAACAAATGTCAGGAGACACGTTGAGCTGTTGAAATTCTCTGGAAAAAGAGTCCTAAATTTTTTTTTCAAACTCACTTATTACTGCGATAATTCATCAATCAAGAATTGTTGACAATATAATTCCACAATTGAGAATTATTAGCAATAACAGGATAGTTTTACTAAAAATGTCAAGAGATAATTGTTCAGTTCTCGAAATTCTCCACAAAAAATGTCTCTGCATTTTCCTCAAAAACCATTAATTCCAAAGATATTCGTAAAATAAAATCTCATTTTAACATTCACCTCCAATTATCACAAACCCACTGAATTTTTTTCTAGATTGTTCATTCAGTGCATAATATCATCTCTCAAATATTCATAAATTTGCTCATATGTTTTCAGTGTACAAACGACAAACACGAAATCCTTAATATCCTTTATAAAAGGATGCCATTGTAATAACGCAGACACTCAATGTGTGATTTAATATGAAATATCGTTGCAGGGAAGAAACTGAAGTATCCTCTCGAACTGATAAATGAGTTAAAAGCATTACTTACGTAGAAATGATAACGATGGGAAATTAAGGGGTCACGGGATTTGCGATACGACGATATACACGCTTTTTTTTTTCATTTTCAAACATTTGTTCAGTTAATGGGTGTTCCACGGGAGCTGTCAAACCTCCATGTGTTTTGAGGGTGCGTGGGTTATGAATGGTTCACTCCACATTCTACGTAAATCTCCCTGTAACAAAGTGATTTAAATTAGTACAAATAAAAAATCACAATTCACGTATCTAGTATAACAAAAAGAAAATGCACGATGTGGATTGTATTATTCACTGTTATTTTATTTTGTCGTTTTAAATTATAGAATAATTTCCATAATAAACTGAACGGCTTGAAATAAGATCATTTAGTACCGACACAGCATTTTCTCAGCAAAATTACCCATTACAGACAATGGCATTATTTTTTTTGACACATGTAATGTTTAGCATTAAGACCTTAATAAATTCATGATATTAATTAATAATATCAAATAAATTTCCATTATTGAATTAATAATTTTATTTTAAAATTTTGCAAATAATTCATGAATCAATAATCGAGGTAGTTAGATTGTTGATTATTTTGGTAATGAAAGATCATTATAAGAAAGTTTGAATTTAGTTAATAACAAATTGACAAGTCAAATAATTGATTACTTCATTACTTTTCCATTTCCACTTAAGATCAACAAAATTTAGTAATTTACGAAACTTGTAAATGTTCAATTTATTGTACACAATTCAGAATTAATTCTCGAGCCCAGATTGGTAAATTTTGTATTTCTTGAATTTCAAATGCTCATTTACAAGTTTGACTTATACAATATAGTATTCCGACTGCAAAATGTGTAATAGGGTTGGTACATTTGAATTTACGAGAATTCAATATGCATACGAAGTAATTAGAATGTGAGAATTACAATTTTAGTAGGCAAGGTCCTAATGCAAAACATAAAATGTGTCAAAAAAATCGAGGGACTGCATTATGCATTACGTGTTATAAATCATTCTGTCGAGGAAATGTTGAAGTACGTCGTTTTTCAAATTTCCATGCCCCCACCAAGAAAAATAAAAGCAAAACATAAAAGAATTGAATTTACAGTTACGTTTTAAACGTTTCCAAGAGATGACATTGTCCACTGCCTCTTCACTCACAATTCTTGATGACTCTGTAAAAAATAAACAATAAAATTACCTTTAAATACGCCATGGTGAGTAACGGCAAAAGCGTAAACGGCACGAGGTAAAGTAAGGCTGGCTGGGCTGCTTTAAAGACCTCAGAGCTGACAGTGGCAGTGAGTAGACCGAGAAAATAACCGATGAGTGAGCAATGGAAGTAACTAATGCGACTGAGGTGTCTCGGTGGTGGTACACCAGCCTCACATCCACCAGGTATCAACTGGGCTTTTTTGTAGGCGTCGTAGCGTAGGACAAAGCACAGGAGCAGCCCAGGCATCACAACGTCGCCAAGACCGAGCATGGAGAAATGGCCAGCTTGGTGCATCGAGGGAAATACGAGTTTGCCAGGTAGTGAGAGCTTTGGGGCCTCACGTGCTACACCTCCCAGGTGGAGTCGACGGGCTACTAGACCGACTGGATTGTCTGCTGGTCTTGTCGCCACCTAAAGATAAATTTTAAAGAATTTACTAACGCACGGATCAATTCTGTAGAGGAGTGATAATAGGCGGTGAGGGGAAAAATGAGAGATTTAGGGGAAAATGTTGAAAGATTCTAGTCTAAACAATTTCACACAAAAATATCCTTCGACATTCACTGTAAATCCACTCGTTATCAAGATAATTTGACACCCAAAGATAAATTTTAAAGAATTTAAGGGATCAACTGATTGCATACAATGAAAGCATTTATTAAATCTGGGGCATGATAAACGTCTAAGGTTTATTCACACCCTATCAATCATTAAATTCATGAATTATCCTCCCAAAACAAAAATTGAATCCAATAAAGAGTTATTTAATGTGAAAATTCGATTCAATTCCTCTTAGAAGCAAATATGAATAAATTACCTTAACCATAACATTTGTGCTGAATATGTACGAGGAGAAGAATACCCAAAAGACGTCATAAATAAGTAGTCCAGTGAGCAATAACGTCGACACCTTGAGGCTTGGTAATCTGACAAATGCAATAAATGCAACACACAGCCCCATGCCCATTGCGTCCATGAGTAACCAGTGTCCAGTGAGTACCCATATGCATACTATACTGACACTCAATGAGAAAGACAGCAGTTCAGCACCTGTGAATCTTCCACAGACACCGAACGATATTTTATTACCGTCTGAACACGGTCTTATTATGTACTGGCACATGGGTAGCAGGAGAAATGCCAGAGCCACTGTTGCTATAACTGTAAAAGTGAAAGATAAATTGTTATTCGTTTTATTTTAGACGCAATTCATTATTCTGATTGATTTTTTCTCATTCATAAAGTTTTCCTGATTTTTTAAAATGATAATTTAGAATTAAACATCATAAAGATGAATTATTATGGGAAAAATGAACAGAATTTTTTTAGCATTTACTGGCAAATGTCGTCTCGTCAAAATCAATTCAAAATTACAAATCAATTGAAAAAAATTACTAAAAAGTTATTGACAATATCCAAATATCTTTTGCAGGTTGGTACAGACCACACTATACATTCAACCATTTGTAATCATCAAATTTGTCAATTGTCAATTGCATGAGAAAAATGAAATTTTGCACAGAATTATTATTTTTTCAAACATTCGTTGTTTATAAATAAATAATTGAAATCGTTTAAACTTTCGGAAACCTTATTTTTTAGGCACGAGATCGATTTCAGGTAACATTCTGAATATAAATAAATTTGTAACGATTTATTGTGGAAAATTGTTTATCAATTATTCATAAAAAATGCTCGTAATTTTCAAAAATTGAAATTTTTAGATTATTCCATCAATCTTCTTCCAAAAGTAAACTTTCTAATTTTTCTTTCTGATTTTTAAAATGTTTTCTAACGATTCAATATCAAGATTTAAATTTAGAAGCAAAGAGAAGAAAATGCCGAAGTACTTTCATATCCTTAAAGACTCATCAGGTCATGGGAATAATTATCTCTCACGTTTAGAATTAAATTGTCTTGAAAAAATTATTTGTATGTGTAAACATCTCAAAAAATTACCCTAAAACCATTGAAATTAAAGGTAAAGATAATGAGTGATTGAAAAATTTGTTCTGTTTGACTTCCACAAATTGATATTTTCCTGTGAAATTGTTCACTTACTCGCAGTACATATTGCAAACAACATCTGCATACTATCGAAGAAGAAAAACATGATGAGAAGAGATATGGAAGCTCCAAGAGGTAAGCAGAGTGCATGCATTGTGTCCAGAGTTTGTACACCACCATTGGAACTATCCGAGTTAGTACCACTGACAATACCACTCAATAAATTCACTCTCTCCTTCTCCTTCTCCCTCTCCCTGGCCTCCTGCTCCATATTCAATGATCTGAAGCTTCCATAAACGATCAGCAGAATCGAGATGAGAAATGTGGAGACCCTGGACGAATCCATAATGGAGTAAGCCCTGTGAAAATCGATAAAATCATTGGTTGAAGCTCATTAATGCCTGAGTAATTGGGAAAATGGAAGTAGAACGATATCTGCAATTCTGAGTTGAAGGGATAAACCTTAATGAGTCGATCATGACACCTGTGTTAATTATCTCCTTAATGGGTGCTTCGAGGAAATGATAAAGGACAATTTTTTTAACTCAGAAAAATCTTTTTCTTTACTCAAAAAAATAGCTTATGACATTTTCTCGTAAGACATCCATTTTGAAGATATTGAAACGATTGAAGAAATGAATTATGAGAACTTGAAGCGCTTCATCTCTCCTCATTAGTTAATTATGTCGGCAAGTAGTCAAACAAGAGACTTTTATTGCAGGAAATTGTCTCAGCTATGAAACGGTATTTTTACATTCTATCAAGTGAATGCGTTATAAATGGAGAATTCAATTAAAAACATTCGTGTAGGGAAACGGGAAGAAAAAGTGTTTTATACTGACGACACAATAGATTTTAAAATTTTCAGCCATCAAATTTTTCAATTAAATAACGTGAGAAAAATTAACAAGTCACGGATAATAAAATTCATTAAAGACACGTTTTGCGGAAAATTGGAATTTTTAACATTCTCTTCTCATAAATAAATGAAGAAATCCGTTTGAACTTCTATTATATTACTTCAATTAAATTTAAACCTTCAAAGTTTGATGAATAAAAATCTAAGCAAAAAGTTCAGTAACTTAGAGACAAACAAAGCTCTAGTGAAATATATGCAATAGTACAGAACTAAATTGTATTCATGTTAATTTATGATGAAATAATGTCTCACCACTGATAGTCGACTTGATTAGTGGCCATTTTCAGGGTAAAAATTGGCACCGGGAGGCACCACTCTGCTATGCGACTGTATCGCCTCGCATTTAGATGATCCTCCGTGCTGTCATCAGTCCCATTTGCCTAGGGCGCATCCAAGATCATCTGTGATCCAATCTGTTGATAATTTGATTGATTACATTCGCAAATTTTTATCACTGATGATCGTTCGATAAACAGAGTTCTGATAAATGGTGTTTCTTATGGATTGGAACATGGAGAGATAACACAAGGGAATTCTGAATTCTAGGAATATTTTCATTTCATTAAGTAAAAATAAATGCAAATGTTTTCATTTCAAATTGAAGAAATTAATAAAATTCATAAATTAATACCAATTTAATTAGTTTAATTTAAAAAAATGCAATTAATTAATTAATTGAATTCCTTTAAAAAATTTATACCGTTTAACTTTCATTTTTTCTCTTATTAATACAGAAATTAATTTTGGATGGAGGAAAATGGCAAAAGGGCTTTTTTGTAATAAGGGGAATTCTCCACAAAAAGGTAATTAGTTAATTAGGCCTCTAAAGTTACTCTAAACTACTCTAAAATAAAAATAAAAATGATTTTATCGATTTAAATCGACATCCGAGTCATCTTAGGTGAGTTTTCGAGGAATATCTCCGAATCTAAGGGAGATGGAGAAATTTGTGTGATAACCTTTTTTGTAGATCTCAATCCGTTCTACAAAAAAGGTCGTGACAAAAATTTTGCTAGCTGCCTTAGATCTAGAGGTATTCATTGAAAAGTGACCAACAGTCAAAATTGAGTTAAACCGTTTTGCGCTTCGCTAGTGAATTAGTAAAACATTAATAGGGACGACTCAAAAAGTTAAATGCTTCATTTGGGAAATGTGTTCGGACCCAGTGGCTGCAGAGAAAAATTTCAGAAAACCTTTCCGGAGAGAATAAAAGTCCCTGCCGATAAGATCCTCCAGATTTCTCTAAACCTCCTCATTCCGAAAATATTAGCATTCATCTCCTTTCACCACTTCCCCACACATGTTTTTAATAAATCATGACCGTCACGGAGTAAAAATAAACTGATGAACATAAGAATAACTCCCCTTTCCTCATCATTTCTTCATATATATCTTGGGAAAATCAATAAATTGTCTACTGTGATGACGCGTCACCTTATTAATTGTTGAATCATGTCGTTGATGAGTGGTTTCAGAAAAAAAATGTTCAGAAATTTTTTTTTGAGAGAATTTCCTGCTCTAGAACGATCTCTTGACATTTCTGCATCCACTCCATTTCCTCACTGAATTAACGAAGGTTCGGAAGGTGCAATTAATTTGATTCTACTGCTTTCATCACTTTCGCTTCATTGGCAAATAAATTAATCGATTCCCGAATAAATGCTATTACTTCAATTAATTGAACCCATCGCAGCAAAAATTCTAAATATAATTAATTTTAACTGTTAAGTGTTGAATTGGAGAAGAATTCCTGAAGTGCTGAAGAATTCTCAGCCATAAAATGGGTGATTTGAGATTTTCTCCTGAAACCACGAACTAATTAAGAAATATTCTATCTTCAACTAATTGTAAAATTCAATTATTGAGTTATCTTACAAATGAACGATGATAAATTAACCAAAAATTAATGAATTGTCAGCTGTGATGATGTGTCATCTCATTAATTATTGAATCATCTCGTTGATGAGTGGTGACAGAAGAAAATTTTCGGAGACTTTTTTGGAGAAGATTTCTCGCTGTAAAAATATCCCCTGACATTTCACTCTATATCCACTCCATTTTCTCACTGAATTAATCAAGGTTCGGTATTTAATTTCAGTTTAATCGTTTCACAACTTGCGCTTTCTGAGAAAAAACTAAACAAATTGAATAATCAACTATTGTCAATCAATGAGTTGACAAATTAATAGATTACGTTTCATAAAAACACAAAATAAATTGAATAATCAACTACTATGAATCAATCTGTTCGAATGTGCAAGATAAATCAATAAATTCTCTAAAAATTGATATATTTCAATTAATTGAACCCAGTAGAGTAATAATTCGCGCCATAAGTAATGTCAAATGTCAATTGTTGATCTCCGGAACGTGTAACGATAAGAGAAAAATATCAGATATTTTTTACGGGGAATTTCTTCAGTCATAAAACAGGTCATTTGACATTTTCTCCTGAAACCCCTCGTCCTCAGACGGCCTAATTGACGAAGATTCCATATTCCATTAATTGTAAAAATGAATTATTGAATTATTTCGTGAAAGAAAGACGGTAAATTAACGAAAATTAATGAATTATCTGCTGTGATGACGTGTCATCTCATTAATTATTGAATCATCTCGTTGGTGAGTGGTGTCGGAAGAAAATTTTCGGAGACTTTTTTCGGGAGGATTTCTCGCTGTAAAAGGATCTGACATTTCGCCCTATATCCACTCCATTTCGTCACTGAATTAATCAAGGTTCGATATTCAATTCCAGTTTAATCGTTTCACAACTTGCGCTTTTCAAGAAAAAACTAAACAAATTGAATAATCAACTATTGTCAATCAATGAGTTGACAAATTAATAAATTTCGTTTCATAAAAACACAAAATAAATTGAATAATCAACTACTATGAATCAATCCGTTCGGATGTGCAAGATAATTCAATAAATTCTCTAAAAATTGATATATTTCAATTAATTGAACTCGGAGTAGTAATTAATTGAAATATAATGGAGTAGTAATTCGGGCCATAATTAATCCTAATTGTCAATTGTTGAATTATCTCCGTAATGAGTGAGGATAGGAGAAAAATATCAGCAGATATTTTTTACGGGGAATTTCTTTAGCCATAAAACAGGTCATTTGACATTTTCTCCTGAAACCACTCGTCCTGAGACGAAGTAGGAGTCACCTAATTGACCTAATTGACGAAGATTCCACATTCAATTAATTGTAAAAATAAATTATTGAACTATTTCGTGAAAGAAAGATGGTAAATTGACGAAAATCAATGAATCGTCTGCTGTAATGCTGTGTCATCGCATTAATTATAGAATCATCTCGGTGGAGAGTGGTGCCAGAAGAAAATGTTCGGAGACTTTTTCGGGGAGAATTTTTTGCTGTAAAAAGATCCCCTGACATTTCGCCCTATATCCGATTTTCACTCTTAATTAACCGAGGTTCGATGTTCAATTTAATTTCAATGGTTTCATCACTTTGGTTGCATCAAAAAGTAGAACAAATTGAATAATCAACTTAATGGCAATAAATCCGTTCGAATGTGCAAGTTAAATCAATAGATTCTCGAAAAATTGATATATTTCAATTGATTGAACGGAGTAGAGTAATAATTCGTGCCATAATTAATCCCAAGTGTCAACAATTGAAATATCTCGTGAATTAATGACTGCGAATTCACAAAAATGACTCATTCGCTAAATAATCCCCGGATCACCACAAATTTTCCATTTAATTCATCTAGATTAATCACTCATTTCATCAATGGGCGATGTTAAGTCAGAATATAAAGATACATTTTTAAAGAAAAGAAACTTCACATTCAACTTATATTCATATTAAATTCCCCCTTATCTTCATATTAAATTACCCCATTAATAAGCAATTTTTTGGAGATAATGAATTTCACTTCAGAAAAAAACCTCTTGACCTTTTTTTCTACAGCCACTCGTTCACCACAGAAGAATATCGAGAGACCAAAATTAGATTGCATCATGAAATTCCCTGCAATCAGCCCTTGTCAAAAGTCTATTCCCCTCTTATAGGGGAGGTCTCTTAAAAATTTCTCCTAGAACAGCAGACTCTCGAACTAATTCGTCAATTTAACAAAAATTTCACATTGCATTTCATTAAACCCAGTAGCGCAGCGGTAAAACGATTAAGTCGATTTCGACTATTGGTCAGTTTTCAATGAATATCTTGAAATCTAAGGCAAAATTTTTGTTAGGACCTTTTTTGTAGGACGAATTCGTCTCTTATAGGGAAGGTCTCTTAAAAGTTGAAGCTTATATTCCTCTCTTATAGGGGAGTTTTCTTAAAACTTTCCCCTAGAACAGCAGACTCTCGAACTAATTCGTCAATTTAACAAAAATTTCTCATTAAACCCAGTAGCGAAGCGGCAAAATGGTCAAGTCGATTACAACTATTGGTCAGTTTTCAATGAATATCTTGAAATCTAAGGCAAAATTTTTGTTAGGACCTTTTTTGTAGGACGAATTCGTCTCTTATAGGGGAGGTCTCTTAAAACTTGCAGGTTATAGGGGAGGTCTCTTAAAAGTTGAAGCTTATATTCCTCTCTTATAGGGGAGGTCTCTTAAAACTCTCCCCTAGAACAGCAGACTCTCGAACTAATTCGTCAATTTAACAAAAATTTCACATTAAACCCAGTAGCGAAGCGGTAAAACGTTCAAGTCGATTTCGACTATTGGTCATTTTTCATTTCAATTTCAAAATTTTTGTTAGGACATTTTTGTAGGACGAATTGAGAGGTACAACAAAGGTTATTAGAAAAATTTTGGTATCTCCTTTAGATCCGGAGATACTCCTCGAAAACTCGGCTGAGAGCTAACTCGATTTCAATGGTTCAATGGTTTTATCGCTTCACTACTGAACTCATTTATTCAGTCATCCATGTTTAATCATCTGGTTAATGAGAAATTCCATGAAAATCATATCTTTTTCGTTGATAATAACATCTCCCGCAGAAACATCTCTTTACATTTTTTAGTTCGTCAAATAATCTGTTAATGTTTAGAAATTTTGGATTGGTATTAATTATTTCCTCTGAATTTTAAAACGTGCATTCGAAATAAACGGAACAAGAACACAACTGAATTAGAAGAATTTTAAAATTAGAGATTCAAGATTAAAAACGAGTGAATTGAATTTTTTTATGGTTTTAATAATCGATTTATGTGATTATTGAAGTATAATATCAAAGGATGGAAATAATACACTGAAAGAAACACAAGCTGAGTACACGCAGGTGTCTTCTCCATTGTTATTGACTTCCGCTGTGACTATTAACATTTTTTCCAAGAACGATTTATTCCCCAGATGAATGAACCCTTAATGACTAGAAAATTCGTACTGATAATAATTAACTACTTTACCTGGATTCTAAAACATGAAACATATCGAGTCAACCCCGACGATGCTCCAGCAGTCCGGTCACCACCTGCAAATCCCAGAGGCTCGTAAAGTCATGACCTTTGCCTTCAATGAAATATTAAAGCATCATAAACCCACAACGAGTCTCCAACCCATTTCAGCGCATTAATAATTATTTTATTCGGTCTCCACGGTCGCAATCCGACTGGCGAAATGATTCCCACTGCCCTACATAAGAAATTACTGGACAGTCCTCGTTGACTCCTACACATTCCTAAGTATTCTTGAAGTAATATAAACATAACCTAAAGTAGCTCTACCCTTACGGTAAATTCAAAGATTATTGAAAACTGCAAAAAAATTGCAGAAAATTCGGTTAAATTCGAAAGTCTAATTTTTTTCTCAATTTAATTATCGTTTTGGTTTTTCAAAGAAGAAATGTTTAAAAATCAGGATTTAACCCAGTGTCTTATGTGGAAATCAACATTTCCATTGTAATCAAAGATTAAAATCTGAATTTTTTTCATTAGATGTGAAAAAATCAAGAATTTTTTTGACACTTCATAAAAAATAATCCATCGTTTTGCAAACAAGTTTTATTATTTATTTATAAGAGGGAAATGTTTGAAAATTTTCAGTATTTGGCGAAATTTAATTTAGATACTGACTGGTTATGAATTTTTTCAATTTTTTTCCATGGAATTTAGTTGAAAAATTTAAAAACTGAAAATATCCAAAAGTACAGCGTAGGCCGGCCGAAGGGTAGAGCTACTTTAAATTTTGAAGAAAATCTGAAATTAATTGTAAACGGAAGATATGAATAAAAACAGCCTAGAATTATCTGTCTCTATACAACTGTCCTGTTTCAAATGGGACACCCTGTGTAATAAAAAATGAGAAAGTTTAAAAATTCAGGGGACGCCCCTGATTCTGACTCCTACTGCGATCCTAATCAGGAATGGCCATCAATCTTCCGATTCTCCAATATCAAAAGAATTCCATAGATTAAGGTTTCAATATATTAATCAAAATTAAAAAATAGTGAAACGATTGATAATCTAAATTTCCAAGTGATGATGAATTATTAGTATATTTCTAACCTAGGGAGGGAAAATAAAGGATCCTCAGCCGCCAGTGCAATTACCAGTCGAGCCGAAGGCGAGGCGCAATTGTCCGTCTCGGCGTAGGCGCAAAGTCAGAGTTCCCTCCCGCTTCGCGGGAGGGAAATGTAACTTTGCGCCCGCCGGGACGGAAAATATTTTTTCACATCCCTGCACGGAAAGTTCGTACTTTCCTCCCGCTCATCAAAGAGCAAAATACGAACTTTCCTTTGCAGGCGTGTTAAAAAATAGCATGTGCACCTCGGGCGGGAAAACATGACTTTCCGTCCTTGATGCACAATATACTATTATAATATGGAGCTGTTAATTTTGTTATCAAGTAAATAATACTAAATTTCTTATAAGGGATTTTCGATTATCCAAGTAATCGTCAATCTTAATAACTCAATTGCTAATTAATAAATAATTTGGAATTTGAATATTTAAAATGATGATTACTTCAATAATAAAAATTTCAGAGTGATATTAACGAATTGACTACTTAATAATTTACCAGTAATTATAATTTATGGATACGACTATCCCTGATCCCAATTCTGACCCTTATCTGTGACCCTGATGATGCTATTGAGAATGAATTATCATCACTATGAATTATCTCTACTATGTTCATATCTCTATAAGTTCAAATGCGGGTTAAATCCTTACAAAATAATAATAAAAGTATACTTCATCCTATTCTATGTAAATAAATCGAAAAATGAATGCTTGAGTCTCACGACAAAAGGTGTTCGTTGAAGCCATTTGTAAATAAAAAAAATGGTAATTTTTCAAAGGCGGTAAATCATTCTATCAATTTTTTTTATGTTGTTGCGTATTTGTTCTTTTCCTCCCTCTCAACCACCTTCATGTACGATCGTCTTTTTCTAACTCGTTATTCTTTTATCTCATTTTCTAGTCCGCGGACATGTCTCTTCTTCTTTTTATATCTTTCAATCATTCCTTTCGCCCTATTTATTTAATAAACTCTTTCCATTGATAAATGGTCTTATAACTTTACATTGGTGCCAGAAGTGGGATTCGACCCCACGCCCACATATGGTATGAACACCTAAACATACCCAAGAAGATTGAGGGGGAGCGAGCGAAGCGAGCGGTGACGAACCTCCCCCCCGGGTTGGCGAGCGAAGTGAGCAAGGAGCGAAGCCTCCTAGTCGATACCAATGAATTTAGTAGTCCCAAAATAACAGTCTTATGGGGAAATGAATGACAAAATGTAGAAAAAAATCAGAAAAAAATGTAAATGACAAGTGGTTCGATCCCACATAAATAAAGTGTGATTTTTTAAATCCGGCTGAAAGTAATTTTCCCAACATCTCCCTCCACATTTTCATCCCACATCCACGCTAACCCTAGACATTCACCAAACAGTGGTGCCTAATAATTTATAATAAATAAATTATCGTCAGTGTCAAACTTTTGTGATGAATAATCCACGTTTCTGGGTACCCCGAATGTCGAGGGTGCCCTAGTCAAACCATCAACGATTGGCAATTATCGTTCCAAAACATAATTCTAGAGAGAATTTCATGAATTAATTTTGTACTCTCGTCAATGTTCGAATTCATGTGAGAAACTATCAATGGTGGATAATCTTTTTTTCATGCATCTTGAATGTATTTTTTCTCGTTGCACTCAACGACTTACGTGGAGTTTGGATATACAACTTTAACTCTCTGATATGTTTCTAAGCATCTGAACGTCATGTGGAGTGCATGGAAAAATACATAAACAAGAAGAAGTATTCCATGTGTAACGAATTAAGGTCTAGCTGCGACGTGAAACGACTTGTTGGTAATAACATACTTGTTCAACGCCCAAACAGAATTAAAAATACAGACGAATGAGGAGGGATTAGAGTATCGGATTGAAATGAAATGTATCTCCTGTGGACAATTCGAGAATTTCAACTCAAGGAACTCGTTGGAATCAATAACATTTCACCGCTGAATTATTGATTCAGATGTTTGAAAGTATTCATATATGTTCTTTTGCTCTTTATTTTTGAAAAAACAAAAAATTGAATTGTTTCGTCAGTTAATAATTAATCGCCACTGGTAACGTGATGGGATAAAACATTCAGTGAAAAGCAGAAATAAACGAAAGAAGGAAGTAATTGGGTTAGAGGAAGAGTTCCAAAATTAGAGAATAAAAATTCGTTGTTTTCTGGGTTTGTAAGTTTTTACTTACAAAATCCAGAAAACAAACAAACACTGGATAGAATCCAAAAATGAATACAAATAGATGAATTTTTACTGTTGACTTCCGTTAGGACAAATCAAGTTGATATGAAAGATTATAAACTAATTTCTAATTATGTAATACATCAATTAATGAATAATTTCCACAGGTAAGGGTAGGACACAAAATACTCAGGAAAATAAAAGCATTGAATGGAATAAAAGGAATAAAAAAATTCGAAAATGAGAAATTAAAAAGTGGAAACGAGTAAAAAAAATGTGCTCAATGTTTTTAATGATCAATTCGATAATTTGGGTGATCATTCAGAGGGAAATATGATGAACTGAGATAAAGCACTGAGCAAATAAATAAATAAAGTGAATATTTAACGGAATGTAACAATAAGAAAAATTATAAAATGATAAATCAGTGACTTAAAACGAGCAAATTAGTATATTTCGTACCTAGGCCGAAAGAAACTTTTCTGGCGAATATGAGTTTGCAGCCCGAGCCGAAGGCGAGGGCTGCAATCATATGAGCTAGAAAAGTTTTTTTTGGCCATATGACGAACAGTATTTTTTGTTATGACGGCCGTAGGCAGAGATTCACGGACGCGGAGCGGAGCGGAGCGTCCGTGAAGCGCTGCCTCACGGCCGGAATGACAAAAAGAATATTTTCATGATTTTTAATCGGCCGGCTGATTTGGATGATTATTCAACGAGAAATATGATGAAAAGACATAAAACACTGAATGGAAACCAAAAATAAATACAGATGACTTTTTGATTATTTCTGATGTCAGTTGAAAAGAATTGAAGTTTTCGATATTAAAAATTATGAACTAATTATGTAATTAGTCAGTTAATAATCTATTTCTACAGGTTACTTACAGAATGATATAAAGTCCGCAGTGAAATCCAAAAATGAAAGTGAATGAATAAATAAATAAACTGAATATTTAACGAAATGGAACAAGAAGAATCAAAAAATGAGAAATTAGGGATTCAAGACGAGTAAATGGAATGTTCTCATGATGTTTGATCATCAATCGACTTATTTGAGTGATTATTAAGGTATAGAATCGACAAACTCGAATAAAACACTGGATGATACAAACAAAATTGAACATTTAACAAAATAAAACGAACAGAACACTGAGGAATTGAAGATCTAAAACGAAATGAACTGTTCTCACGGTTTATGATCATCCATCGACTTATGTGAGTCATCATCGTGGTAGAGATATGATAGCCTGATATAAACGACTGGATAAAAAACAGGAACAAAGAAGGGGGAATTTTCTGTATTTTTTTTTTAATTTTCTTTTTTTGTAATCTTCACTTACACACATGTAACATCGCAGAGTGAACCGAAAGGTTCCAATGCATATCGATAAAATCAAAGAAGGGGGAATGAGTTGTAAATGGAGTGGCATAAACATAAGAACTCCAAAATCAGAAATTAAAAATCAAAGACAGGCAAATTGAACTTTCCCAGGGCTATTGATAAATGATCAGCTGGTTCGGGTGATTATTAGGGTAGATAAACGATGAACTGAAGATAAACATTGAATGAAACCCAAATAAAATATGAATAGACGAATCACCGTGGAAGCAATCGAAATTTTTGATGAAGGAGACTGTGCCCCAGCAGTTGATAACGTGATTATTTCAAAAACGAGGAAACATGTCAATAGAACTTCCTTGTAGCAGCAAAAATTTCAATAAAAAATGGCCTTTGGAATTTCCCCCTAAAATTACTCATCAGTAAGATAATCCATCGGCAAAAGAACAAAGAAAGTCTTATCAGTCTTATCCTTGAAGAATTACACTTGAGTCATGGTAAACATTTGCATACATCACAGCCCTCGAAGCCCTCATCAGTTCCATAAAAAAATTAACGAGTTCCAAATGCGACAGAATCAAAATGTCCTTAATAAAAAGAGTGTATCGATAAATAAGTCAATATCAATAGAAATTTATCCTCCCAGGTGAAATAACAAGATAAAAATCTCGAATGAATGCGGAAATAAACAGAAACAGGTAGATTGAATGCCGCGTAAAACGACAGACAGAATTCTGCAGCAAAAAATCCAGAATGAAAGTCGAACTGAATCGGAAAACCTCAGAATCTTCTGTAACAAAGAAATTAACACCTCGACAGACAGAGATAAAATCTTTGGACCAGAAAATTTCACAATTGGATGAGAAAAAATGATGAAACCGTTAATCCTCATTCAAAAAAAAACCTCGAATAGTCCCCAATATGTACTTACGAAGCCTCTTTCCCCGCTTTTCCTTCAATGATTGGAAAACTGACAGAATAATCACTCGTTTGCAAGAGTTACGAAGAGGTATTGAGGGAATGAATTGATTTGGGGACTAATCAGCAAAACGAAACAGCCGAAAAACGACTACCTGACGCAATTAAAGCAAAAAAATTTGTTTTATCCACTTTTTTTTTGTTCACTTTTGTTGATTAACTGAATAATTTTTTATTCATTTCTAACGGGGGAATGGGATTCATCTGAGTCGATAGCATATATAGGGGTTTCGAATATCAGAGATTTTTTCGCACTGCATGTTCATTTCAACTGAATGGAAAATTATTATTCTCATGAGTACTCCCAATAATAATAAAAAAGTTAATAAACTAAAATTAATTTAAAAAAATAGTTGATAAAATTTTTTTTGGTTGAATTGCGTCAAACAGTCGTTTTTCCACAGTTTCATTTTGTCCCACCCTCCCCTATATTATTTCGGTGAAAATCGATGCACGCAGACAAAACAATAATCTAAAGACAAACTCAATCATTGATTAACTGATTTAATATGAGCTAGTCAACTAACTTCATACTCCATAACAGGGTGAACAGGCTGATAGCTGGACTCGGGCCAATACCCGGACGATTTCACCTTTTATTGAATATTCTATAAATAATAGAATGAAAACGGATTATCATCATTGTCAATAATAACACTTATGTGTAATCATGTGATGAAGTTTTTCTTCGAAATATCAACACCGAATAGTACAGCATGAAGTTGAAACTAGCGAAAGATTCGACAGCAGAAGATTTGTCTTAGGCGAATCTAGGGATGTAAAAATGTTTTTAAGTAACGTACAAACTCTTTTGCACTTAAAAAAATTTGTACATGTGATTATTTGACTCTCCTACACGGGAATATTCCCTAAATTGAATTTTTCGCTAACGAATATTCTGCTAGTTTCAGCTTCATCACTAGAGCAAGAAATAAAATCGGGAATTCGTAAAGCTTCACTTCTTGCACGCGAAAAGTGAATTCGCCAGATTCTCCAAAAAGATGAGAAGATTTTGTGTGGAATAAAATATTGGATACGTACAAAAATTGACCTGAAAACATTGATAGAGAAATGAAAAAGCCACTTCCACTTGTGGTTATTCCGCATGTGGAATGTGGAATAACCACAAAAATGGAACAATAATTGAAACAGGTGAATCGAATTCCCAACGAAGCAAATAAAAGACCAAAGATAAAAACCGGAAAAATTTTCACAAGTTCGTGAGGTTTCTGTAACCAAAATAAACACGAAGTACACAAATGTGAATTGATTTACACCGATGTACACTGATATAAGGATTCAGTTGCAGTTAACGAGGCTTCTTAACTATTAAGATCACTCGTTACTAGCAACCGAACGGCCTTAATAGTTAAGAATTCTCGTTAACAGCAACTAAATCGTTTCGCCTATTCTATCAGTGTAGCACTAATGCAAAAATAAACAAAGGAGCCAAAGAGAAAAGAATGAAAGTACCTCAGAACTCCGCTCATTAACCAACCGAATTAATTACGGGCCCCAGCAACCCGTAAAATATTAATTCACAACAAGATTACCCGAGCAATAAAAGTTGATAACCCTCTAAACAATCCTCGCCTAATGCCCAAAATGATCCCTCCAGCCTCCCTTCGGGACATGAACTAATTTTTGTTCTAAATGAAATGTTGGGTTCATACAAAATTCATTATGAAGAGATAAAGACATTCAGAACCTACTGCCAGGATTTGAAACGTCGTACACCACAACCATTGATTATTCGAAGATAAAGTAACAAAAATAGGAAAATCGATTTACGAAAATGGAGCAATAACTGACATGAACCAATTTTTGTTTTGAATGAAATATTGGATTCCTACAAAATTCATCATGAAGAGATAAAAAATTCAGAACCTATTATCAGAATGTCAAATAATCACCCACAATTCCTTATCATTCAAAGATAAAGTGATAAAAATAGCAAAATTGGTTTACAAAAATGAATCGAATCCCAAATGAACAAAAACCAAAGACAAAAACGGGTGAAAAATCCTCATTAATCTCTTCAAACAATCACAAACGTTTCACAAAGAATTCGCAAGTAAATAAACCATGAAACAGTAAGTAAAGAAAAATTGGTTTACAACTCACTGAGGAAATGCAATGAAAATGCTTCCCAACGCCAATCACCAATCAACAGAACTAATTACCTGTCCAAACAATCCCTAAAATATTAATTCCCAACAAGATTACCCACCGGAGCAATAAAAGCGGATAACCCTCTAAAAATCCCCCTCCAAAGCCCAAAATGATTCTCCCAAACGATTTCACTCCAAAATTTGGAACATGGTTAAATTTTTATTTTCAATGAAATATTCGATTCCTAGAAAATTCATCATGAAGAGATAAAAAAATTCAGAACCCACTATCAGAATGTCAAATAATCACCCCCAACCATTGATTATCCAAAGATAAAGTAATAAAAATAGCGAAATCGTTTTACAAAAATGGAGCAATAACTCGAACAGATGAATCGGATCCCAAATGAACACCACTGAAAAAACGATAAAAAATTCTTATTAATCTCTTCAAACAATCACAAACGTCTCACAAAGAATTCGCAAGTAAATAAACCATGAAACAGTAAGCAAAGAAAAATTGATTTACAACCCAGAGAGAAAATGCTTCACAACGCCAGTCACCAATTAACAGAACTAATTACTTGTCCAAACAATCCCTAAAATATTAATTCCCAACAAGATAACCCACCGGAGCAATAAAAACTGATAATCCTCTAAAAATAATCGTCAACTGACATGAACCAATTTTTGTTTTGAATAAAATATTGGATTCCTCCAAAATTGATCATGAAGAGATGAAAAAATTCAGAACCTACTATCAGAATGTCAAATAGTCACCCACAACCCTTGATGATTCAAAGATAAAGTTTTGAATAAAATATTGGATTCTTACAAAATTGCAAACGTCTCACAAGGATTTAACAAGTAAATAAAACATGGAATAAGCAAAGAAAAATTGATTTACAACCCAGAGAGAAATGACAATGAAAATGCTTCCCAACGCCAATCACCAATCAACAGAACAAATTACCTGTCCAAACAATCCCTAAAGTATTAATTCTCAACAAGATAACCCACCCGAGCAATAAAATCTGATAACCCTCTAAAAATCCCCCTCCCAGCCCTCCGCACCCCCCAAGAAAACCCGCCGAACAAATGCCGGCCATGAAAACTCACCAACAGCTCAAAAACCTCCAGATATCTTTCATTCCGAACTCTTTTCACATAACATCGCGGTGAAATTCTCGGATCAACGGTGCGTGACGCGCACAGAAACGATAAAAGGAACAATCGGCATGAGTGAAATTCATTTGCCCAGTATTTCAGGTGCACCGCGAGTGACGTCAGATGCGACCCGACGCGAAAATAAAAAAGATACTCTTTCACCTTTAAAGAGCAAAAACAAATCCGGAATAATTGACAAGCATTCAGGGACTATTTTCGCGGTGTGACAGGTGGAAAAATAAATCCTCTATCATTCGCACAACTCCGTGGGTCACCATTTTGGTAAACATAGGGGTCACGTGACACTAGTTACCCCCTTCCCACCAGAAGAATGGTGAGAAGTGAGGCTGCACTGTCCCGGATCATGTAAAACCTCGACAAAATGCGTGAAAATGTACGGCTTCTCACCTGCCTGGTGGTCCAACTGAATCGTTCCGAGGTTCAACGAACATTACGATGCGTTTCACTCATCACAACGACAATTAACTGGTTATTGGTGATTTTTTTTTCGGGTAATTGGAGGACAGGGGGATGGACAATGTAATGGGAAAATGTCGAATTGTGTGGAGGAGCGGAGCGACACGACCGTATGATTCCAATGGCTATAGAGCACTGGCGCGCGAGCAACTGACACGCGCAGGCCCACGGGTACTCTTCAACGTCCCTGGATCAGTTACTGCTCTCTGTGTACATAACACAACGGGTGTCCTTTAAAATTGTATAAACATCACTTGAATTTTGGTGATTAAAGTGGGAAATACATTGTAAACGGAAGTTGATATGAATAAAAACATGATTTTGAGATCGTAATGAGTTAATGTCTAGGATTATTTATAATAATTAATTTAGAAGTGGGAAAATAACGCAGGGTGTTGTGAGAAAATTCATTTTTCGAGATTGAAGAGAAGGTGGAAATGCAGAAAAAAATTTAGAAAATTATAAAAAATGAAATGAAGAAACAATTATTATAATGAAATGAAATGTAGAAACAATTAGAAAAAATTAATGAGAATTGTATGGCTAGTACGAAAATAATTGTAGAGAGAATTTTATGGATTATTTTTTGCTCTCGGCAAAGTTAGAATTCATTTAAGAAATTCTCAATGATTCTTCTCGCTACACTCAACGACTTATGTGGAATTTGGATATAATACTTTTAGTATAAAAGATGACTTGAATTTTCATAATTAAAATCTGAAATTCATTGTAAACGGAAGTTGATATTAATAAAAACATTAATTTTGAGATCGTGTTCAATTAATGTCTAGGATTAGTGATAATAATTAATTTAGAAGTGGCAAAATAACGCAGGGTGTTGTGAAAAAATTAATTTTTCGAGATTGAAAAAAAGATTGAAATGCAGAAAAAAAATTAGAAAATTAGAAAAAAATGAACACAAATTTTATGCGAAAATGCTCGTTAGTGTCAAACTTTTATGATAAATTTATATTTCTAGGTATCCCGAATGTACAGGATGCCCTAGTCCAACGAGCAATTATTGTTTAAGAGAACCAATGTAGAGAGAATTGGATGGATTAATTTTTTACTCTCGTCAATGTTAGAATTCATGTAAAAAATGATGAAGAATTTATTTTTCGGGCATTTTAAACTTATTTTTCCTTGCTACACTCAACGACTTATGTGGAGTCTGGATATGCTACTTTAAAGTTGTATAAACAACTTGAATTTTGAATTATCAGTGACCAGAAGGAATTTTTCCAAGAAAAATTCCCGGGGAAAAAGGTTAATAGGGGAAGTGGGAGTTTATCCACATAATTACGTTAATTTTCAAATTTTCATGTTTGAATTGTGCTTTCTGTCATGTTTGTTATTTACAATTTTTTCGGGCCATTGAAGCAATTACAATGTGCATTCTATAGGATTCTGTTCCAGTGTTCCATAGTTTCGATGGGGTTTCGTGTTGACGGGGCTTCATATTGATTTTACAATTATCATTTGATAACAGAAATGTCTCTATTATATTTTCCATCACTTTTCAACTCTGTTTATTGTCAATAAACTGATAAGTCAATGACTTTTACTGCATATAGCATTACGTTTTTTACAGCTTCAATAAAAAAAACAAAGGTACATGAATATTTAATTTAATCCATCAAAATTTCTAATTTTTCAAGAATTTCTTCATGTAATGAAAATCCCACAAAAAATGATGGAAATAAATAAAAAGCATTACTTCTACGGCTGCATGTAGGCTAATCCCTGAAGCAAAACTTTTTTCTATTCATTTATTGTTATTGTTACGCGTTGAGAAGAAGAGGCTTGTGTAGGTGTAAAACAGTAATTGTAACACCAACGAAAATAAATTCTACACGAAGAGAAATGTTCAGTACAAATTACGGAACTCACAGTTCGCTCACCGATTACGGAATCGACTCAGAAAATTTAAGTGACTTTAGATTTGTCGATAGATTTAGATAAAATTCCGTGATTTTAGATAAAAATTGCGTGACGGTTCCGTAAAATTTCCTACAACCACATTTCGCTCCGGAATTACGGAATAGATATGTCATATTTATTGAATATTTCTCTCCGTGTATTCTATTCTAATCATTTCCGCGATTAACTGATTTCATCAACCAACATTACTTGCGGTTCCCTTACAATTATTATTATATCCGTTAAAAAAACAGTTAAAGGAATTATACCTGAAAGAGAAAACTACATTTTTTTCTATAGAATATTTAAATTTTCAATGTTTTCATTAGTATCAGCGCTCCGCGCGCTGTAAATGTACCCATTGGCCTTATAGTTTTTTTTTCTACAAAAAATGAATTTATTCCCCATGAATCCATGAGGCATGAAATGCATTGTATATCCCTATTGTTGTAATGGATAAATTATCAAAATTATGAAAATTCATCGGCAAATTTCAAATTTGCAATTTAAATGGAATGAGATTTGATGCAGTTTTATATTCAATTCATTATTTTTTTTACAATAATTTTTGCTACTTTTTTTCATTTCGAATCATCTCTATTAGTTTTCCCTTCTTTCATAGTTTTGCATTTTTTAGTAGGAATTTCATTAGGAAAGCTTGTAGCTATAGAAATAATTTTTATTCATCGATATTTATAGGTATAACTATACATATATATGGGTAGCGGAGGTTGGGGTAAAACGGACACTTTGGACTTTTTTTAAAACGTTAATGAGGGGTTGAAATGTTGACAAAATTTAATAATTTTTTTTCAGTACAAAGAACAATTCTTTTCCTCTGTGACGAGCCTAAACTGAGCTCAACTGATCAATTTGTTTCTAAGTTAGGGGAGGGTAGGGCAAAATGGACACTTGACGTTTTTAAAAATATCCATAACTCAGAAACTGATTTATCAATTGAGCTCAGTCTCAGCTCATCACAAAGAGGAATCATTGTTTTTCAATTGAAAAATAAAATGATTCCATTTCATAAACAATTCAACATATCATGAATATTTCAAAAAACTTCCAAAGTGTCCATTTTACCCCACCCTCCCCTATAGTTATAAACAATTATAGTTGTATACAACTATTTATAAATTTATATTACTATTATCACTATTATTGACTAATTATAACTATAAGTATCTATAGTGATGCTTCTAATAAGACCCACGGAAAAAGTTAAATTAAACTGAATAGATCGTTGACAGAAAACGATGCAAGAATTTTTTAAAAAGGAAATAACATTCGTATTAAATACCAAAAAAAAAAAGTTTAAAAATTTTTCGTCGTAATGTTGGTTTGTCCACTCCTCCTTCTCCCCCCCCCCGTCATTTCCTCACCGCGACCCCAATTTCTCCCAAAAAGCCATCACTCCCCGAACTATCCCAAAAACATTCTCCCAAATTTCAAATAACGAAGCCTGTCGTCCATAACCCCGCGCAAGGCACCTCGCAGCGGCGCACGCGAGCCTCTCACAATCAGCTGGCCGGCGCCATGGACACAGACTCACCTCCGAAGCGCCAGAAGTCCGAGGGTGAGCTCAAAAAATTCCCCCATCCGCCCTTCTCAGCCCCCAAAATCCGCAGCCCTTGGTCCCAAAAAAAAATCAAAATTCTCCCAAAAAAATAATCGAGCCGAAAAACCAGGGTTCACGTTCCGAAACACCAGCGCCAATCGGAATCGTGGACAATTCGAAAATTTTTAGCCAACAATTTTCCCCAGCGGGAGCCCAAGGGCCCAAAAAAGCTGTAAAACCCGAAATCGAGGAGTTTTCAGAACATTTAGGCTTCCGTAATCGAAGAATAGCTCTTATATGATTGACTAATTAAAAAATATCCCTTTGACTCGATAATTACTGGGTAATTACCTCGAAATACAGTTTGCCCTGCACCCTTGCAGATCTAGAGGTGACTGGAGTATCTCGGAGTGGGAGAGTGAGAAAAAAATCATCGAAACTCGTTGACTTTGAATCGCCAGTTGATAGCCCAGGGAAAGTATCAAAAAAATTGCCCCCGCGAGTGCACATTCGAGATCATTACGAGGTGGCAATGGGTGGTAATGGGGAGAGTGGGAGTAGGAATTCAGGATCACTGAATTCGCCCCTGAAGATAAAGCAAGAGGTGTCGGAGACTGAGACATCAGAGACTGAGTTCGAGGATGTGGGCAATACGAATGATGAGGACAGTTTTTCGATGGAGTCGCCCTCCGAGGAGGAGGTGGACCCTCTGCTGATTGACGAGAAGGAGATGGGCTTCATGAAGCTCGAGGTGGAGGATGAGGGAGCACCCTCCCAGGCCAGCAGCCTCTACATGATGGAGAAGAGCAGGAAGAAGGTCTGCATCAAGGATGGGAAGATCATTGGACGGAGCAAGGCGCAGAGGAAGGATAAAGGGGTGAGTTTGATGCTGCTGATGCTGGTATTATTCTAGATTATTTTCCTATTTCTTTAGATTCCTATCTTGAGCATATCCAGGTACTTTGGCCATTTTTTCTCCAGGGAAATGAATTTTTGGGTTTCTTGTTTAAACATGCTCAATGGACCACAATTTTCGCTCGATTTAACTTGGAAAGTTAATTTTCTCATAAGACTTTGCGTTATTTTTGCAGAATGTTTCTACTCCCAGTTATTTCCGTTTAGAATTTATTCCAGATGTTAAGCTTCAAAATTCAAGTTATGTTTATACTACTTTAAGAATATTCAAGTACTTTGGCTCCTTTTTCATCAGTGCAATGAATTTTTGGGTTTCTTGTTTAAAAATGCTCAATGGACCACAATTTTCGCTCGATTTAACTTGGAAAGTTAATTTTCTCATAAGACTTTGCGTTATTTTTGCAGAATGTTTCTACTCCCAGTTATTTCCGTTTAGAATTTATTCCAGATGTTAAGCTTCAAAATTCAAGTTATGTTTATACTACTTTAAGAATATTCAAGTACTTTGGCTACTTTTTCATCAGTGCAATGAATTTTTGGGTTTCTTGTTTAAACATGCTCAATGGACCACAATTTTCGCTCGATTTAACTTGGAAAGTTAATTTTCTCATAAGACTTTGCGTTATTTTTGCAGAATGTTTCTACTCCCAGTTATTTCCGTTTAGAATTTATTCCAGATGTTAAGCTTCAAAATTCAAGTTATGTTTATACTACTTTAAGAATATTCAAGTACTTTGGCTACTTTTTCATCAGTGCAATGAATTTTTGGGTTTCTTGTTTAAACATGCTCAATGGACCACAATTTTCGCTCGATTTAACTTGGAAAGTTAATTTTCTCATAAGACTTTGCGTTATTTTTGCAGAATGTTTCTACTCCCAGTTATTTCCGTTTAGAATTTATTCCAGATGTTAAGCTTCAAAATTCAAGTTATGTTTATACTACTTTAAGAATATTCAAGTACTTTGGCTACTTTTTCATCAGTGCAATGAATTTTTGGGTTTCTTGTTTAAACATGCTCAATGGACCACAATTTTCGCTCGATTTAACTTGGAAAGTTAATTTTCTCATACGCCTCATCTTTTTTTTTTCACTTCTAGATGAATTATTACCTACCAGTAATACTAGACTACCGATTGAACACAAACTCAAGCAGAATGTTTCTGTTCCCAGCAATTTTAAAATGAAATTTGAAATTTCAGTTAGAATTTATTACAGGTGTTAATCTTCAAAATTCAAGTTATGTTTAAACTACTTTAAGGATATCCAAGTACTTTTTCTGCTCTTGTCGCCGATGAGAACTTTCGTTTGAGCCTCATTTGACTCTAAGATTCCGGACATTTTACAATGATTTTATTATTCAAACTTTGCAGGTCTGAAATTGAATTTCGCTATGGAACCGTTGGAAAATATTTTAAAAATCTGAAAAAAATGTGAAAGTTTACTTTTGGAGGAAGATTGATAAAATAATTTGAAAACTACAATTTTTGAAAATTACGAGCATTTTCCATAAATAATTTATGAAGAATCAATTTTCCACCCTAACAATCGCTTGCTGGGAATTCATGTTTGAAAAAAATTAGATTTCCGAAAGTCTAACCAATTTCACTTATATATTTATGAACAACGAATGTAAAAATAATAATTCTGTGCAAAATGTAATTTCAATGACGCTGAATCTTCATAATTTTTTTAAATTTTCCTCACGCAATTTAATTGACAAATTTGATGATGGCAAATCGTTGAATCTATAGTGCGGTCTGTACCAAACTGTAAGAGATGTTTGAACATCCTTAAGGTATTTTCTTTGACCCAGTAATTGATGAAAAGGGGATGTTGGCCTACGCGGTCACTACTGCACTGAAAGATTGAAAGCTAATGAGAAAAGCCATCTCATTTAGACAAAAAGAAGCCCAAAGATTCGGTCTATACAGGGCTATCTCCAGAGGCATGTTTATTTCTCAGAAAAATGGTTACACTAAAAATTACAAGAAAAAAAAACATTTTCGCGAGTTAATGCGGTTCATATCACGTTTATTTTCATATAGAAAATAATTAGTCGATAAAACCAAATAGTTTACATAATGCATGACAATGGAAACTGTAAACAAATAATTTAGTTTAATACACTCAGAGAAGAGCGAACAGATTCTCAAGCATGCCTTGCTTGAGCCAAACAAATCGTTAATTGAAAATGATCAAAAAAAATTGTTTGATTCGAATTTGAATGTCTCAAACATGAGTGATTGCTCTGTTTGTAAAAACAAACGAAATATTTGACTCAAGAGGCATCATTCGCACGAGACAACGTATTTCCACGATTCCTCGAAAACTAAGCTAAGAGCTAAGTCGACGCACACCGTTTTACCGTTTCACTATTGAACACAATTAACCAATTTATTTATGAGTTATGAATATTGAGAGAGGAGTAAAAAGTGTCCATGTCACCCCACCACCCCATCCCATATTGGGATGAATGAAATAATTTCTACACTTAGTATTTTTTTTAGAAAACAAGGTTCACTGCGTACATGCTCTGGTCCAAGGCAATTCGTCAGGAGTTGACTGAGAAGTGTCCTTACATGGGTAAATCCAATCTCAACTTTTTCGTAATTAAGGAGAGACTGCACTGAAATTTCGACATCGCTGGTGCCTTCATCTACGATGTCCTCATGATGCAATTCTCAACCGATTGATAATATATACACAAACATAACTAAATGAGCTTTTTGAAAATTTCAATTTTTTTAGTTTTCAAATTTTTCTCTCAATTGTCTGAGGTGAAAATTAAAAAAAAATAGTGATATTCAATTAGATCGTAAATCAGTAGAGTGGGAATTTTATTAGACTTTTCGAATCATTTATTCAGAATTCAATGAAAAAAATTATTTTGAAAATCTGAAAAAAACTCTAAAAATGAACAATTTAAAAGAAAAACAAAAATCGAAGAATGAGACTTTCAAAAATCCTCATCTCGGTATATTTATGCACATATTCGCCATGTTTTAACCAGGGATAGTCATATTCATAAATTATAATTACTGTTAAATTATCACTCTTAAATTTTTATTTAGAAATAGTCAAATTTTAAATTTTTTATTCATCAGCAATTGAGTTAGGAAGATTGACAATTATTTGAATAATCCGAAATCCCTTATAAGAAATTTAGCATTATCTACTCAATACAAAGTTTATAGTTCCACATTTTAAATATTTAATTAATCATCAATTGGAAATTTGGATTATCAATTATATTACTATTTTTCAATTTTGATTATTATATTTAAACCTTGATCAATGTAAGTCGGAAATTGCGTCATAAGACCCTTTTGAAGATTCCTTCACTGCAAAAAATAAACACCAATTTTTTCTCACGTTTTCCATTCAAACTGAAGTAGTGAACTCATCAGCCCAATAACTAAAGACCCTAGTTATTTTGAAATTTCTTTGCAGTCTCCCCTCAGGAAACAATTACGAGAAATTACAATTACTAATTTTTGTCCTTGCCCTCCAGATTTCGCTGCAATTTCCAAACGCCTAGGGGAATTATGGTCCACCGTTCCCAACGTTGAGAAGTACAACTGGCGAAGAAGAGCCAAAAGAATGAGGGACGAATGCATGTGGAAGACTCCAGCTCCGTCACCGAAGAAAAAGTTTATCAATAAAATTGGTTAGAATGAGAGTGATTAATTCAAATGAATTTATGGGAATCAATCTCGCATTTATATTCGAAACAGCGAGACATCCCCAAAGTGCTGTTCACACGCAACTACTGTAAAATCATCTGTCTAAAATCTAGAAACATATCCCTCTTCAATTTGAAAATTCACTTATCAATTATCCAATTATTTTGATAACGAGTCATGTCATGACGACTCATCAAGAGACCTTTTTCATTAAATTTCCTCTGCAAAAAAAGTCTCTCATTATTTTTATTTAACCCCACTCGTTCCTCATAGAACAATTCCCCACTGACGACAAAAATTTCATAGAAAAAATCAATAGAACTTGATATTTCTATCCAACTTTTCCATTGATACATGTTCTATAGGGATTTCTTGGCCTAAATTCAGTAGTGAAGTGGTCAAACGGTTCAAGTCAATTCCATTCTAGCGCCAATTCTCGATGAATATCTCAAATTCTAAAGGAGTTGGCAAAATTTTCCTAAAAATCTTTTTTGTGAAGAAAAGTGAAGACTATCGAAAAAGATCTTACAGAAATTACTTCACTACTGAATTGTCCTCTTCACTTAATTTTTTCTCATTGAGGAAGTAAAATACAAAAACCTTCAAAAATTTTAGTAATAAATAAATGAAAATAGTTATTCTATTGATTTTTTCAATAAAATATTTTCCTATTGAGCATTTCTGTTGAAAAAATCCCCAGAAAAGCTGTTGATTTTTTCAATAGAACCGACGAAAGACCGATGAAATGTAGAAGTTCGGTAGAAATTTCTGGCGAAAGCGCAAGGTTTTTCAATGAAATATTGTCGTGCGTGCCATGAAATTTCACTTCATCATGTTCCAGGTAATGGAAAAGAGATGAGAGGTCCCCCGCCCCCGAAGAAGATCCAAATAGTCCTGCAGAAGCCCTCGCACATGGTCCCAATGTCCTCCCCATCGAGGGCAGTGAAGAATTTGGTGAACGAGCCAATTGTTGGGACTGGAATGTACAAAGTCATTGGAACCCAGCCAGTGGACGTTGCAGCACACCTGAAGCTCCTCGGAGAGTCTCTAACGATCATTGGAGAACGCCTGAAGGAGCACGACGGACAGATAGCTGTCTCAGGGAGTCTCTCAGTCCTCCTGGACTCTCTCCTCTGTGCCCTGGGCCCTCTCATGTGTCTCACCCAGCAAATCCCCGAGACTGACGTCGTTAGGCCTGAAATATTCGCCGAAATGCTTGACAACATTGCTTACGTCATGCCAGGACTGTAAACATTGTACATAACTGCTGTTTTTCTATTCGTAATTAATGATAATAAAATGTAGTTTTTGACTTTCCGATTGACAGGGATGTCATTGTTTCAATCCGTAAGCTTAATTAATTAGGCGTTTTCTATTCTTTTATTTATTTATTTCTTTATCAATAAAGTGATAAAGTTGTCGAATGAAAAATAGTGTCGAGTGTTTTTCATTTTTTTAGTTATTTTATGGATTTGGTTTGTGCTGTTTTGGAAATTTTACACCGAGGGGCTATCTACACGGTGGCTTTTAGTCTTTTCATGAATTCCGGAGGAGCTACCGGTTGTATTACTGGAATTTCAGGTGCACAACTCATTGTTTTCCTGAAATTCCGAGGAATTTCGTCATTAAAAATTTATAATTGATTAAAAATCAATGGAAATGCTAACTTTTAGGTCAATTATTGCATCAAAATTGATAAAAATAAAGGAAACTTAGGCTTGTATATTCTTGAATTTCTAACGAATTTGAAATTTAGCGCTAAGTTGGGGAATTCTCTCATCGCCGCTCAAAGATTTGGAATTTCATTGAATTTCATGTAAAATTTGAAATTATATTGTTATTTCTCTCAAAAAAACAAAATCGTTCTCCTAAAATAAAAAAAAATGTTTCGTGTTTTTTTATTTATTTAATGATTGTTTACGTTATTTTAAACATTTACACCGGGGATCTGAACTACACGACGCCTTCGATTCTTTTCATGAATTCTGGAGGAGTTGCCTTCAAATTCTGTGTTTACACTTGCAGAATTGGAATTTCAATTTCAATGTCGATTTAGCGCTTGACTGTTTTCGAGGAGTATCTCCGAATCTAAGAGAGATAACAAAATTTTGGTTAAGAACTTTTTTGTAGAGAAAATAGAGGACTACAAAAAAGGTCATATCAATAATTTTGCTATCTCCCTTAGATTTCGAGATATTCATTGAAAATTGGCCAACAGTTAAAATCGACTTTAACCGACCGCTTCGTTAGGTGAACCTGTTATTTTTAGTCAAATTGTTCTATAAAAATTAACGATAATCTGGAAAAATGAGGTAAATATATTCTTGAATTTCCAATAAATTAAGAATTTAGCATTGCATATTTATGTTTCAATTCAATTTTGTTGCCGAATTATCAATTACTATTACTAAACTCTCCATAAAATTGCAGTCGTATTTTTTTCTTCTCATTGTTTAAAGGATTCAAAAATAAAGCTCGCGCCCATCCCACCTCAGGGCGAACACTCACTGCAGAACAACAAATCTCCAGCAATGATTCGTCACCGAGAAAACAGTGGGATTCCCACTAGCCAATGGCCGCACCTGACGTCTAATATCGGAGTCCATGAATACACACCCCAATGTGATTAGCGCCAAAAGCCAGCTGTGGTCTGCCCAAGCACTATAAAAAAGAATCCCTCAGCAATCTGTGACTCTGTCGAGTTCTAATTAGAAATTATTTCCACTCTGAGATTTCCAGTCATCGAGTTCATGAAATTCTCGAGTGCAGTTGTTCAATCTTGATAAGTGCGGGCAGTGATAAGGCATTTCGCCCCCATGAAATGGCGAACATAACCCTGTTCAACATGACATATCCCCAATTCCCTGAGAATCAAGACCTTGTCATTTTCATCATCGAATAACAGCCTTGGATTAACTTTGTAAACACGAAATCTTTGTCAAGTGTACCAGTGACTTGGATATCAAAAGAACAATTCCCTCGAGTGAATTGAAACGATAATGGGGCTGCTATTCGCCAAACTTTGGAGTCTCTTCGGCAACGAAGGTGAGTCATATTTTAATTAAAAATTATTCCACGAATGTGGCTTGAATTCCTGTCTGGAGTAAATCGTAATGCAAATACTGGGTATTTCATCAGCTGCTCCGATTTCGTACGTCAAGAATCGATCATTCCAACGAGTAATTGGATTGTACTTTACACTTTATCTTTTTAAACTAATTATGTCTTGGTGGCACGTACTGTCGGAAATTGTTATTGAATGCCATCGATTTATTAGGTTGAATTCCACATCCTTGGATATGGAGACTTTCACTCGGGGTGAAAGTCTCATGTTTTTGTTGCGTTTTAGGATGTGGGAATGTGGAACTGTATTATCACTCGTTTTGATCGTTAATGCATCACTGGTTTTTGGGGAGAGGGGGAGGGAATCGACAATTTAGTAGTTTTACTAGAATTTCGTTATTTTTATGGCGACAATTTTCAAGTGGGATTTTATGAGTTTTTAGGTTTTTTTTTCTAAAACGCATTTTTGAGGAAAATCAGGAATAAACGGATAAATAAGGAAGTAAATTCTGCAGAAAAACTGATGTTTTCTTCAATTTTGTTGAGATTGCAAAAAAATCCATTAATTTGTCTGGCTACGTAGGATTGACTCTGGATATTTTAGCATGGAGCTTCAATGTCCTAGAAATTTAGGAGAATTTCATAATGTTGATGGCGAAAGTTTTCAAGTGGGATGTTATGAATTTTTAAATCTTCTTCGACAACTCCTTTTTCAGAAAAATAAGAAAATAAGCGGGTAAATAATAAATAATAAATAAGAAAGTAAATTCTTCAGGGAAACCGAAGGCTTCTTGAATTTTCTTAAGATTGCAAGCAAGTTCGATTAATTGGCCTGTTTAAGTAATGATTGACTCTGGATATTTTAGTACGGAGCTTCGATGTTCTAGAAATTTGGGAAGTTTAATTCGATTGGTTAAGAAGAGTAGGAGAGAGTGGACAATTAATAGTTTTACGAGAATTTCATAATTTTGATGGTGAACGTTTCCAAGTGTAATTTTATGAATTTTTAGATTTTCTTCGAAAACTCAGTTTTCAGAAAAAGTTAGAAAATAAACAAAAATAAACCTAAAAATGTAAATTCTTCAGGAAAACAGACGTCTTCCTAAATTGTTATGAGATTGCAAAAAAGTTTCTCTAATTTGCCTGTGTAAATAATTATTTAAATATACGAGAATTCCGAATGTTTATCCATTTTTCGATAATGGAATTGGTTCATGCTGGAGGAACAATCTGTAATTTTTCAGACCGATGAGAAAACATATGAAGCCAAATTTCTAGTAATGAAGAAAAATCTGTGACAGTAGCTTTGACGAACTAAAATTCATTTACATAACAAATTTATTTATATATTTGATAAAAAATCGCATCATTCATTTAAATTAGCCCGAAAAATGTTTCGGAAAGAATCGAGAATATATTTTGAATATTTCAAGGATAATTGTTCTGCCTATTTTACATGAATGGCGCAAATTTTTATATTCAACAAAACAGAACTAGTTGTGTAGGAGACGAGTTTCAACAAACTAATTCGTAATTTTTATTACACAAATTTTTTCAAAAATCAGAGGCTCTGAACTATTTTTAACATTTCAAGCATCTGCGGGGCAACCGAGCAATAAAAAATTAATTTTTGCACTAATTATTCGTTTTTAGACACATATAATCGATCTTCAATGCATGAGAAATCTCCCTCCAGAGGCCACGAATTAAAAACTTATAGTAGTCTTCTCTTAATCGAAAAATAGAAACAATTTCTCAAGTCTTTGCGTTATTGGATAAACATCCTTCAATAGCCAATAAATTTCCAGAGCACAAGATTGTGATGGTGGGTCTCGATAACGCCGGGAAAACAACGATTCTCTACCAATTTCTAATGAACGAAGTAGTCCACACGTCACCGACAATCGGCTCAAACGTGGAGGAAGTAGTGTGGAAAAATATCCACTTTATAATGTGGGATTTGGGGGGACAGCAGAGTTTACGAGCCGCCTGGTCTACATACTACACCAACACCGAATTCATAATCATGGTGATTGATAGTACAGACAGGGAGAGACTCAGTGTCATTAGGGAAGAGCTCTATTCCATGCTGAATCACGAGGAATTGAGCAAGGCCAATGTCTTGGTTTATGCTAATAAACAAGATTTGAAGGGGAGCATGAGTGCAGCTGAGATATCGAGACAGCTCGACTTGACATCGATCAAGAAACATCAGTGGCATATACAGAGTTGTTGTGCACTCACTGGGGAAGGGTGAGCATTAATTTAATTAATTTCAATGCATTATTCGGTGGAGATTATTTTTTAACGGGTGGGATCACTCAACGAGATGAATATTCTCACGTAATTCCGTTTTGAAGAATTTTTACGAGGGCAATAAGGTAAAAATGATAAAAATAGAGGTAAACAATTGAAAGTTGGAAGAATGCGTAATCTCTGATGAAAATCACAATATTTTAGAAAGAAAATCCTTAAGAAAATTGTAATTTGGACGAATGTTATTGCATTTTTACTGCATTTGTATTGAAAACTGGTTTTAATTAGAATTATTTATTAATTTTGTCCACTTGTACATTTAGTAAATTTCAATGCATTATTCGGTGGAGATTATTTTTCAACGGATAGGATCAGACAAGGACATGAATATTCTCACGTAATTCCCTCTTGAAGAATTTTTACTAGGGCAATAAGTCTGATAAAAACTATAAAACTACAGGTAAAAAATTGAACGTTGGAAGAGTGTAGCAAAACTATTGACAAGTACAATATTTTAGGTAGAAAATCATTGAGAATATTTTAATTTTGACGAAAGTTATCACATTTTTACTACAGTTGTATTGAAAACTGGTTTTAATTAGAATTATTTATTAATTTTGTCCAGTTGTACATTTAGTAAATTTCAATGCATTATTCGGTGGAGATTATTTTTCAACGGATAGGATCAGACAAGGAAATGAATATTCTCACGTAATGCCCTCTTGAAGAATTTTTACTAGGGCAATAAGTCTGATAAAAACTATAAAACTACAGGTAAAAAATTGAACGTTGGAAGAGTGGCTAGCAAAACTATTGACAAGTACAATATTTTAGGTAGAAAATCCTTGAGAATATTTTAATTTTCACGAAAGTTATTGCATTTTTACTACAGTTGTATTGAAAACTGGTTTTAATTAGAATTATTAATGAATTTTGTCCACTTGTGCATTATTTTATGATTGAGTTATATAAAAGCTCAAATCTGTAAATTTCATCAACATCAACTGTCATTTTTAGTGATGACACAATGTCCTACTAAAAATTCAATCCATGAACGTAATTTATCTCATTTTCTTAATTTAGTTTCAGTTTTATTCCATTAATTTTTATAGCAGTATTTCTACATAACAAAACCAATCAGTTTTCTACGATAAATTTGTAGATTTTTTATCATCAAATTTGTTGATTACATTCAGGAATAATCCGTATCACATAAATTACATTTGCAAACAATTTCTTATAATTAAATAAAAATTGAATGAACTTATGAACTCCAAACTAATTTCTAAAATTAATTATTCATTAAATATTCATAAAACAGGCCTTGATTTTCAATAATTGCAATTTTTCAGTAATTTTATGTAATTCTTTTCTAAATGTTCAAACTGGAAGAAATTTAGACCATCAAATTCTTAATAATGAAATTAATGGAAAATTTTAGAAAAATTTCACTTTGCTGATCTCGAGGAAGTGGCCATCCATTTTGCCCCTCTCCTCCCCATTAATTGATGAATTGCTCTATTTATCGTTCATTAAAATTCCACGTCCATTTCCAGACTCTATCAAGGACTCGAATGGATCGTTGGACGCCTCAAGAAAACATGACGGATTATATCACCCGCAATCTAACAATAATGGTTGTACAAATTGACTATGTTCTATCGTATGTGAGGATTTTAATTTTTTTTAAATTATACAAAGAAACATGTGTATGGAAATATCTGGTGGACGGGAGAATGCTGAAGGTGAAATTCAACGTGAGATGCCTCGACTGAATTCATTCGTGTTCCACTAGTTGCATTGGAGTCAATCGTCGATACTCATTTACGGTTAAATAAGGTAATTCAAAGTACGTAATGAAGCCCGTCCACCCTCCATAATGATATAGGGAGAATGGAGAGCCCTTTCAAGCCGTGAATTTAATAATTCAACAAGCGAAGTGTTCGACCTGTTGAGCAACTTCACATGCATCTACTAATTTTTGTAAATAAGCTTCAGTAAGTACTGTTTAATTCTGTAGATAGCAAATTGCTCATTTATCCATGGAGTATTATTTTTTAACCATTAACATCACAAAAATGTCGAGGAAAAAATATATTCTTACACCAAGAATGCGTTTAGGATGTGGATGGATTATTCTTCATTTGAGAATTTTGTTTTCGTGTTTCATTCGGAATTTGTAAAACAATATATTATTGCGTACTTTAACGGCGAGAGCAGGTTCTTAACAAAATGATCTGTTGCACGCAATGTAATGTTTTCCATTCAGACATTTCCACATTCTAATTGCATGATATACAGATTGAATTCCACGAAATTGTTATTTGCCATTCCAATTATACATTGCGCAATCTGAATTTCACATTCTCAAATTATACCTGTCTAAATGCACACGATAAACTGAACATTTACAGGTTTCAGTTATACAATGTGGAATTTAGATTGCACAATGTAAAATTGGCTTTATACGTTTCAATTCAATATAATTCAATTTAAATATTGTAAATATTTAATTTATTGTGTGTAATGTGACATTCATAATTGAAGAGTTGTATTGGATTCAGGTTCGAAATGCACACAATAAACTGAACATTTACATGTTTGAATTATATAACGTGGAATTGAAATTTCACAATGTAAAATTGGGTTTATATATTTGAATTCAACAAAATTCAATATTTATGTTGTGTAATTAGGAGGTCACCATTAAATTTAATGGAGAAAAGGGCTTAATGATAAACATAAAAAAATGATAATCTTGTAAAATAGGCCATTTAGTCCCTTTATTATTTGAGAATGTGATGAATTGCATTAAGACCTTGTCTACAGAAATTTTAATCCCCATATTCTAATTACAGGATCAAAAAATTACTAAATTGGAATGTATTACTCTAATTACGCACTTTAAATTCATTTTGACAAATGTTTAATTTATTGTGCGCAATTCGACGTTCATAATTCAAGATTTATACTGGATTTTAATTTTCTTGAATTCCACATTCTCAAATTATACCTATCGAATTACACACGACAAACATTAACATTCACAAGTTTAAATTATAGAACGTTGAAATCAGATTACACAATGTGTCATTGTGTTTCCACATTCGTTTTAGTATAATTCAATATGCATATCGTGTGATGAGATGGTAATAATTATAATTTCTGTAAAGAAGATCTAAATGCAAAACATTAAATACTTCAAAGAATGAAGGGACTCTTCTGACACTCCACGTAGACTATTTTGTTGAGAAAATGTTGTGTAATGAATGAAAGTTACTCAACAAGTTCGAACCAGAGCAGACTATTCTGTGATAACGTGATTTTAACAGTGAGACAGTTGTTCCCTCAACAATAGCAATATCCTTCGTTTCCCCGGTAGAATAAAAAAACAATTCTATGAAAAATAATTGGTTGAAATAACAAGCTCAAAGTGCTTTGAGGTGCATTGCAGATACCACAACGACAGCTGTCTTTATTTTATTCTCCTCCTTTTGCATTATACGTCTTTATTGATCTGTAGGTAGTAATACTCTGCTAGATAATTTTTTCTGTAGAACGATAATGGATAACGAAAGGGTTTTAACTGAGTGCGAGATAGTTCAAACGGTTGGTTAACGATGCCGTCACATTAATTAAACAGGGAGTGAGACATTGATGAAAACAGTGAAAATATAAAAGAAATGATATAATTTTTCTCATATTGAGAAAATAGGTGAAATTGAGAGTAATACACTAGTGAAGGGCTCATCATCACACTCTTCTCCCCTTGAATTTATCTCTGGAGTGTCTCATGCGGGCGTTGGTGGCAGAAAGGCCGCATGATTTTTCACATTGATTTGATCACTTCCCTTTGTACTGTGTCAACGGACATGTTGGAAAGTAAAACCACCGAATTTTCTTGGTTGTATTAAGATAGTTAAAATATCAAAATGTAATTGATCATTGTGTATTATAATACTGGTCTCAGTGCGAACAAAGAACCATGGAAAATTGTCAAAGATGGAGGATTAATGATGGTGTAGATGTAATTTTTGTCTATGAATTTGTTGAGAGGGTAAAGTTAATGGAATTATCATGTATAAAATGAATAATAAATATGATGCAATCGATTCGTCAAACTTTTTATTTATTACGATTGATTTTTTTCATGCGGATTAATTCATTTATCCATTATTTAATTAATTAAATCATTTATTCATCTTGCATGACTGGGAGAGGGTAGGGCTGATTTTCTAATTCTATTCTTTTATTATTCTGCTTGAATTGAATTGTTTTTTTTTCTAGAGACGAAGGAATTCTTTTGGAAATCCCATCCATTTGTTATTATTATTATTGTTGTTGTTGTTGTTATATGATGTTTTTCCATTCGTATTTTCAATTTAAAGTGAATTTTTTTTTCCAGAAAAAATAAATTCTATGGAAATTTCTATTTCTTTTTTGCAACTTTCCTATAAAATTGCAGATTCTTTTTTTTTTCTACAATTCATTCAATGCAAATTTTTCTGATTTTATTTTCTTGGTTTTTGTAATGAAAAAGGAAAAATACAGTGGAAAGAATGGGGAAATTTAATGTCCAGGGATTTTTTTCCCAATTTTTTATTGAAAAATCAAACGTCTGAATTTCCAGTAGATTCTCACAGAATTCCGTTGATTTTTCCATATGTGGAATATTGTGACTCGAATAAACTTGGTTTCCTTTTAAAACTTGGAAAAGTAAAAAAGCAAAAACTTGATCAATTTAATTCCATTAATGTCAATCCATTGACGATTAAGAAGCATTCTTTCGTAATTCTGACGAACTCCTCTCTGTTAATTAAAGTCAATGGATTTCTAAATATAGTAAAAATCCTGAGTAGATGGTGAAGTATCTCCCATTCAATTCCATGAGATTGTCGAGGGGATAATTACTGAAATTATCTTAATAAAATGAGCAACAAACATAATGCAATAAATTCATGGGACTTTTTCTTTATTACGACTTCCTTAAAATTGTTTATATAAATTACATGTCACACACTCATTCATTCATCATAACGATAGATAAACCATCGGTCATGCATTATCGTCTCAATGTACACACAGAAAGAAAACAAAATTTACGCATAACGGCTTTGAAGCCTCACAGAATTGCGGAATCGCTACGATGACAATGGTGAGGGCGTGGAAATTAACGAAAAAAAAACATCAACTCGTGCTTTAGCCATTGGTTTACGTTATGAATTACGAATACTACGGGCTGAGCTGTTGAGGGACTCGTAAATATTTCGTCAACTGGATGAAACTCGGTAAAACGCTCCAGACTAGTAGCAGTACCAAATTTTTCATTCAGCACTGCTGTCCCATTATAATTTTCCTACTCTTATTCCGTTCAATGACTTCTTCTAAATCGTTTTATTTGTCTATTTCTTCACTTCTTTTTGTTTAAATAATTCTGGAAATTCAACCACGGAATTCCAAAATGTCTAGGCAATAATGGTTAAATTCAGTAGCTAGATTACAGTTCTATTGTTTCCTACAAGTATTATCTTCACAGCATCGCTCAAGCTGCGTCTGTCGTTTTTATTCTCAATTTGTTTATTCTTTCGTTGCTTCTAGATCTTCCTAGAACCGTCATCACGATTTTAATGAGTTGAAACAACATGAAAATGCGAATCTCGTCAATTAAATGCGGATGACATTGCAGGATGAATTGTCGTTTCGATGGGTTTTTTTTTCGCTCATAAATTTTAGTAATAGTCACAAGGAGATAAATCTCAGTAATCGTGGAATATATCTGGAGCTAAATACGTAGCAAAAGAGATATCCACCGAAAACTGACAGTGAGGTGCTGAAATGAACGCTGAAGAAAGGGAAAATGACAACTTACGAGAAATAAATTAGAATTCTACTCGACAATTCATTGATCGATTCGCACTGCTGATGTTGGATGTTTGATACGAACGTAATAATTAAGTAAACATGATGATTAATCATTTAGGCTGCCTTGGCGGCCTTCATGAGGAGATCAGTGCTGAGGGATTTGGGGCGTTCAATTGGTAGACCAAGAGCACGGTCCCACACGAGTGATGCGAGGACACCCAGTGCTCGGGAGACTCCGAAGAGGACAGTGTAGTAGTTCATCTCCTTCATTCCGTAGTACTGGAGGAGAACACCAGAGTGGGCGTCTACGTTGGGCCATGGGTTCTTTACTTTACCGGTTTCAAGGAGAATTGGAGGAACGATTTTGTAGACTTGGGACACCAGCTGCAGGGAGGAAATACCATTGAGGTGAGTATATATGTATATATACACTGAATCGATAAATTCCGAGAGAATAATGAGAAAAATGAGAAGCGGACAACATTCATTTAAAAAGAAGCTATTGATTTTAAGGATTTGCAAAGATTTTTTGCAAATTAAATCAGTTAATTAAACGAAACTTGTTTTCTTGGCGGACAATTTTTTTTTTCGCATGAAATCAATTTTTGGGAGAATTTTGAATATAAATTGATTATGATTATGGTTTAATTGCGAGAAAGAAGTGTTTCTATGGGGTATTGATTTGAATAAGTAAATTCAAGTGAATTCTTTTTTTTTGGTTGATGTTCAAAAGAAGGAAATCCCTATAGGAATTGTTCAGAGATTTAAAAGCATTTTTGAGCATAAAATCGATTTTTGATAGAATTTTGAGTATTAATAAATTTATTGTGATTTAGAAAAATCATTTTTAGTGCGAACAATTGACTTTTTATGAAAAATACTGAATTACAATGATAAATCCAATTAAATTCATGATTTCTTCGTGGAATGAATAATTTTAGAAGATATAAATTGACATTTTTTTTCATTTTAATTCAATTAACATAATAAAATTGAAATAAAAATAACCATAAAATTTTAATTCAATTATTTTCATTTTCATTTTCTAATAAAAATAAAATGTTATATTTATTATTCTCAAGACCATCCAATAATTATCTGGAGGAAATAAAAAATATAAAAATGAAAAATAATAACTAAGAATGTATTCATTTTGTGTTATGTTATTCCCGAAAAAATTCAATAAATAAAACAACAAACCTTGAATAGTGGATCATTAGGCAAATGCTTCATAGCGAACTCCCTCTGGCAGGTGTACCTAGGGTCGGTTTTCCTGAGAACGGCATGCCCATACCCAGGAACAACCTGTCCACTCTTGAGAGTATTCCAGATGAACTCCTTGAGCTTCTCGTCACTGGGTGCATCTCCCACCTGCGACCTGAGTTTCTCCAGCCAAACGAGTACCTCCTGATTGGCCAGACCATGAAGGGGTCCAGCAAGGCCATTCATACCTACACACATACATAACAACATTCGATGTGCCATTGGTTCAGTTTTGAGACAAATCAACCCAAAGATTTAACAAAAATATGTGTTCACATACTGTAACGCATATATGTAATTTTTTTTATAGCCGAGTAAACTTGTACGCTGAGAGAAAAACGATCCAGTCTTCAAACAAATCTTGTTTGGGCCAAGAAAATCGTTAGTTGAAAATTACTAAAAAAAAATTGTTTCAAAATTGAAAGTCTCAAACATAAATAATTGTTCTGCATTCAACAACAACGAAATATTTGGCTCAAGAGGTGGATCATTCGGACAAAACGGTGTCTTTTCAAGATAAAAATATCTTTTGTAGAAAAAAATTTTATCAAGAAATCAGTACCGAAGTGGTAAAAGGGTTCAAGTCGACTCATCTCCCAGTTAAGTTTTTGAGGAATATTTCCGAATCTAAGGGAGATAGCAAAATTTTCGCAATTACATTTGTTGTAGCAATCAATCAGCTCCACAGAAAAAGTTATAACAGAAATTTTGCTATATCCCTTAGATTCTGAGATATTGATTGAAAATTGGTCAATAGTCAAAATTGACTTGTACCGTTTTACCACTTCGCTACTGAAATATTTTTAAGTTATAAGATTGTGTCATATCATTATTATTATTTCATTTAAGAATTCACTTTTTATCTGTGATTATTGAATAGCCGAAACGACAAACTACTAGTCCTCGAAGAAGTAGTGCCAGAAATTACCTTTCTTCCTTGCACAGAAAATACAATTTTTTTTCAACACTAAATCTATTTTTGCAATAAAAATTGTCAATCTCGGCGTAGGCTTCGCATATTTGTTACAAAAAATCCTTTTTTAATCATTTTTAACAAACGATTTTTTTCACACAAGTAAGACTTGTTTGATAAGTCTGCTGTTTTTCTCCCAGTGTACATGTGAATGGTTCAATGAAAAAAAAAATGAAAAAATTATGAAAAATTATGAAAAAATTATTTGGCCAACAGGGCTTGGTGCAACAGGCTCTAAACGAATAAACGTAATAAATACCAGCAGCGAAGGACAGATAGGGATCCGAAAGAGCAGATCCAACCAAGTGAACAGTGTGAGCCGAAACATTGCCTCCCTCGTGATCAGAGTGAATGGTCAGGTACAGTCTCATGAGTTCAATGAACTCAGGATTGTCATATCCCAGCATATTAGCGAAATTCCACGACCAGTCCTTTCCACTGTCAACCGACCCCAGCCCCTTTCCATTCTTATAAGTATTACGGTAGATAGTGGCAGCGATGACTGGCAGTTTGGCAATAAGATTCATGGAATCCTCGTAAATGGACTCCCAGTACTTGCTCTTGTGGGTACCACTGCTGTAAGCCTTAACGAATTCACTCTCACTGTTGAGAATTGTGATGGCAGCTGAGAACTGGGACATTGGATGGAGATGCTTTGGGAAATCGTTGAGCGCTTTGGTAACGTGAGCGGGTAGTGAGCTTCTGGCTGCCCACTCCTTGGAGATGGCTTTGACCTGAGCATCGGTGGGTACGTCACCAGTGATCAAGAGCCAGAAGAGACCCTCGGGCAGGGGCTCAGCACCACCTGGTGCTTTTGGCAGGAGCTTCTGACACTCGGGAATCGATTTGCCACGGAATCTGATACCCTCGTCGGCGTCGAGGACTGAGGGCTCCCACACGAGACCCTTTATCCCTCGCATGCCACCGTACATCTGGGAATTCATTCAGTATTTTGATTCAATGGGTGGTGCCGGTAGTGGGGTTTTTAGGTAATGAAAATTAGTTTAAGGCCTGGGTGTACTATCTTTCGAATGTCATCTGAATTTTTCTTATCTTTCGTAATCCAAAATTGTCAATTAAGTGGTACATCAGGTAGAGATTCCCAAAAATTATGATGGAATGATAAAAAAAAATTGAAAAATTCTGAACTTTCTCAAAGAGCGTTTTTAATTGAGATTCAGAATGAGTTGAAAAATGTGGAAAATATAAATATCTGATTCGCTGTGGCAAATTATCTATTGGCTGACATTTTTCATGGTGGATAACAAAACACTAACTCCTCATGGGAAGTGACAGCTAGATATCTCAATTTTCAAAACAGTGGTAGTCATCTGCCATTTTTATGTGATAAAAGTGTGATTAAAAAATTCTCCAAAATATCACAAATTTTTTCAAAGAGCCTTTTCCGTAATAAATGTCTCTGTGCAGTGTGGAAAAAGATTTACGAAATCAGTCTTCCCCCATGCATGATATTGGGTGACAGGCTGTCATTTGTCACCGTAAATCAGATAAATTTTTCAATTTCTTGTTATTCAACTTATTTTCAATATAAATTAAAAATGCTCTTTGAAAAAATTAAGAATTTCTTCTACTTTTTTTTGATTATTCATTCGTAATTTTTCAAAACTTCTGCATGATGCCGGATTCAATTGACAATTTCAGATGACGAAAGATGAAAAAAAACATCGAGATAACGTTCGAAAGATAGTACACCCGGGCCTTAAATGGGTTAAGAGTGAGGAGAAAGTCACTGAAGTTGGATTGTGAGACGGGATTGCAATTGTTGGGTTGAAATAGTTATTTTAATTGAGTATTTAATACTTGATTTTACCTCATGGCTGTAAGTTTTGCGGTTTAGAAAGTCTTCTTTCTTTGGAAAGCAAAGTATTCGCTTTACTGGGATTCGCCAAATTTAGTTGAATGGAATACAACAAGAATTTATTTATTTTTAAGTATTTTGAAGTTAAACTTTTTGACGACGAATGGGTTTATCAGCAGAATAAAGAAAGCCTTGATGAGGGCTTCCCCGGGGGCCGAAACGTCGGCTCATCGACAAGAATTCTTTTTCTTTTTTTAATTATTCTCCTACATTACTACCCAAATTTCATTACTTTCCCCTCGTTCATGTTGAATTGTGATGGGCGTTAATTGGCCTAAGCGGTCGTCAGTACTTCGAGGATGATTAAATGATTAGAACGAAAAGAATTCTTGTCGATGACCCAATGTTTCGGTTTCGAGGAAAGGAAACACTCATCAGGGTTTTCTTTATTCTTTTGATAGACTGAGCAAATAAATAAAAACCCCTCGTTTCCCCTCTTTCGTCGTTAAAAACTTTAAATTCAAAATAATTAAAAATGAATAAAGTCTTGTTGAATTATACATTGAGTATTTAGTTTTTGGTTTGGCTCATGTGTTGCAGTTGAAAGCAATGTTCTGTTGAGTTTTTTTTTTGTAATGGAAAAATGAGGTAAATTATCAAAAAAATTTTGTACATCAGTTGAAAATTGAAGGCAATCACTTGAATTTTAGTTTAATTACCTTATCGGATTAAAATTCACACAATTAATTTTTTTATTATTAATTCCCCACAATGAAATCTATCTTAATGTCACGTCGGTTAATTATCTAATATTCCAAACAATTTCATTCAAAATTTCAACATTGAACTTGTCTGACCACAAAAAATTCAGAAATAAATTCTCCTGAAAACAATTTGATCGCTCACTCAGATTACAACGAACATCATGATCTCCGAGGCAGTTACATTCAATTATCAAAATTCTTATGTATGAGTTGAAAATTGAAACAATCGCTTGAATTTTCATAATTTCCAGGAATTTTAATTACTATATTGGATTAAAATTCACACAATTAATTTTTTTATTATCAATTCCCCACAATGAAATCTATCTTAGTGTCACGTCGGTTAATTATCTAATATTCCAAACAATTTTATTCCAAATGTCAACATTGAACTTGTCTGACCACAAAAAAATCAGAAATAAATTCTCCTGAAAAGCAATTTGATCGCTCACTCAGATTACAACGAACATCATGATCCCCGAGGCAGTTACATTCAATTAACAAAAAAATCTAGTGTATCAGTTACTCAGAGGAAAGCCGCGTTCCCCGTCACTGATGACATTATCACGATCATAGAATTGGCACGCGCTCTGCCGCAATAACCTTGCTTCTCGCCACACATGTGCACTTGAGTGCAACACATTGAGACGAGAGGCTCGTGCAATCACAATCAGTGATGAATGTGAGTATCACGAGAGAAAAGAAGGGAGAGAGACGGGGAGAAAGATTGTCGTGGCATCACACCGTGGTGCGATAAATACAGTGTCTCGTTCGAGACTAATCATGCAAATTAAATTTAAACTAACGACGTTTGATATGTCATACCATGTCAACGGTGACTTCGCCGACTTTGGTCGAGCCATGGCTCTTCCTGAAGGCCTTGATCCGCTCCTGCTCCTGCGGTATTTTTTCCGTGAGGATCTTCTTCAGGTCAGTTGATTCGGACGACAACTGACGGAGAATTACTGGGGCGCTCAGTTTCTGCGAAAATCAGGGAAAATCATGAGTGATGCTGCAATTTTATCGGAGGGGAATTAAAAATAACAAAAATTAGAAAATGCAATTTTAGTGGAAAAAACGAAAACGTGGGAAATGAATTGAATTATGAAGTTTTGCACTGGTCAGTGGAGCAGAATTCATTTGTTTATTTAATTAATTGTGTGGCGAGACTCAGCAGCAAATAATTGCAGGCAATAGCCATGAAGTAAAATTTTTTTATTAGGAAACGATTCAAGTTGATTGAGCTCTTAGTTTCCGAGGAATATCTCCAAATCCGACGGAGATAGCGATATTTTGATAATGACCTTTTTTGTAGCTCTTATTTCGCTTTACAAAAAAGGTTATTACAAAAATTTTGGTATCTGCCGCAGATTCCGCGATATTCACTAAAAACCGCCCAATATTCAAAATTAGACCATTTCACCGCTTCACTATTGAGTTATTTACGAAAAAAACAACATTTTGGAATTTTTTAAAATGTTAATAATTTATTGAGATTTTGATGAAATGGAATAATTTTTTTTATTGAAAAAAATCAAGAAGCTCATCATTTTAATTCAGTGGTTCCGAGTTGAAAACGTTCATCACAAAAACAAAACAAAATTTAGATCTATTTTTTAAATTTATTTTGTTCCAAATTTGTCTCTTGAATATCGTTGTTGTGCTGAGCTTCACTTCTTCCTTATTTTTGCTGAGAAATATCTGCTTTTACATTTTCAATTCTGGTTTTCTGCGACGTATTTGCATAAACTCTGCATTATTCATGTATTCAGAGATTTCCCTGTCACATAGTATAATGTATCAATCGTCAAAATAAATAAACAAACAAATGAATGAATAAAAGTGAGTGAATAAATAAATAAAAAATAAGTGAATAAATAGAAATAAAAAATGTCCATTTCGCCGCACCCTCTCCTCCAACAAATCATAAAAATGATGTAAAGTGTAATAAAATAATTTAAAAAAACCCTAATTAGTGTTCAATGTTCTTCGATGAATGGGCGGACTTGACGATGACGGGAGTGACGTAGAGAGTTTATGCGGCATGAAAAAAGAAAGGCGGAATGTTTCACTATCGCGAACTACTGGAAGAACTGGGTCGTATTGTATCTGCATTTTTTTTCCCTTCATTTCGGTTGTTTGAAACAGTTCCGTTCTGTCCATTTGCAATTATCGGGGTAAGTGGAGCGATCCCGGACCACTGCAGCCATTATGATTTTACCGGTTTAAAGTGCGTCGAATTCCGGCGGTTCGAAGGTCGCAGTGGGTATTTAACTGCGTTCATTCTGCGGATTGAAGTGGAATATTGAATATAGAGGGCCTTTTTGCGACCCTTTCTCCATCAGAGATAGCCCTATTCATGAATTATAATTACTGTTAAATTATTAAGTAGTCAATTAGTTAATATCAGTTAAAAATTTCAATTATTGGGGTAATCATCAATTTAAATTGTCAAATTTGAAAAACTGAGTTGGGAAGATTAACGATTATTTGGATAATCGGGAATCCCTTGTAAGAAATTTAGTGTTATCTACGTAATAGAAAATTTATAGCTCCGTATTTTAAATATTTAATTCATCATCAATTGGATACTTAGATTATCAATTATTTTACATTTTTTAATTTCGATTAGTATTTTTAAAACTTGATCAATGCAAGTCGGAAATTCCTTTAATATCGAAGAATCGGAAGATTGAGGGCCATCCCTGTTCTCCATATGTTTCATCGATTTTTAGTGGGATGTGGGGCGTTCTCATTCCACGAAGTAATTACTCTTTTTTGATAGTTGACTGATACTGTGATAACGATTAATCACATTGTTTCTGGGCGTTGCTCATGATGAATGGCTGTGTGAAGGGGTTGAGGACTCCTGTTTTTACTTTTCTACTGGAATTTCAGATGATTTTGTGATTGGAAAATTCAGGTGAATACATTCCTGACTTGTTTATTAATTGGAAATCTCAATTTGGCAGTTAATATTCTTATTTCTACTTTAAATTCATGAATTCCCTGGGAAATTCAAGAAATTTTGTCATTGAACAATGACAGTTTAATGGGAAAGTCGATAGGAACTGCGGATTTCAGTTCAATTATTCAGTAAAAATGAATAAAAATTGCGAAAATTTAAGTAATTGCTTTCCTGACTTTTGATTTATTAAAAATTCAACTCAATTAGACCGAAAAATCGTGTTAATTCAGTCAAGGAAATCCTAAAGTTCACGTCAAATTTGGGAATTATCAAGTTTCTTCTGGAAATCACTGATAAATAAAACAGGATTCCTTTTGCCGCACTCACTATAAAAATTTCTGTTTGATATTTCCGGTATACTTTTTGGAAATTTTTATCGAATTTATTACCACCGAAATTTCAAGGAATTTCGTCATTGAAAATTCAGAATTTAGTGAAAAAATCAAAGAAAACTGTAAATTTCAGTTCCATTTTTCCCTGAAAATGAATACAGTAGTGAAGCTGTAAACCGGGTCAACTCGATTTTGACTTTTGATCAGTTTTTGATGAATATCTCATAACCTAAGAGAGATAGCAAAATTTTTCTCATGACCTTTTTTGTAGAACCAATTAAGGGCTATAAAAAGGTCATAACAAAAATTTTTCTATCTCTTTTAGATTCCAAGATATTCGTCAAAAACTGGCTAATAGTCAAAATCGACTTAACCCGGTTTACCGCTTCGCTACTGAATAGAAAACCAGAAAATTCCGGTAAATATATTCTTTAATATTCAGGACATTGACACTAAATGCGATTTAGGGCGAAAAATTATGAAATTTAAGATTTCACTGAAAATTTAATGTAATTTGGCACTGAATATTCATATTAGATTGAAAATTCTGGAGTTTTACTGAATTTTCAGTGAAAACTGAAAGTTCACATTTATTCGCTTCAACCGCATTCAGTGTCACTGTCCTGGAAATTAATAGTCAACTGTCCATGAAATTTCATTTTTTTCTAACAACGCTGAATATTCATATTGAATTGATCAGTAGCTACGGAGTCTTTCTCTAATTTCATGACTTTGACCCATGACACTGACACACTCTTCGTCTTTTCATGTAAATTATCAAAATCTCCCTACAAAGGAGCTTATCAGTGTCTCCAAAGCCAATATTTAATGTAAAATGAAGGTGCTCTGATAAAAGATAAGATAATCCATTCGATGTCAAGGAAAACAATCCCGCCTCTATTACATTTTCTTTCCGTAAAAAAAACGTTGAAATGTCCTTGAAGAACGATATTCAAAAATCTCGGGCTTTCTAACAGTCAATGAAAAAAAAATTAGGTTCTTCTGTTTCTTTGCACTCGAAACGTTCAAAATTACTGATTTTCTCATAAGACGCTGTGTTAAACGCGGGGTTTCAACATTATTTGTTTGAAAAACTAAAACACACATCACATTGAAAAAGAAATGAGTCGATAATTGTATATTTTCATGCATGAGTAGAGTCATTATTCCTAATAAATTAGCAATTTTCATACGAATGGATTTTTGTTGTTTTTTAATTTTCAGTTTACTATTCCTTTCTCTTTTCCTGTCATAGTCGAGACCATGAATGAATATGAATCAGCGATCAGTCGACAATCATTAGATTCGTAATATTTTGCAATACTATTAGAATTTGCACCTTTCTATTACTATGATTTTATTTCTGTACATAAATTTTTACATAAATTTTTGTAATTATACGAAAGATGTCTAAACGCTCTGGAGCTCCGCTCTGGAGCTCCGCTCTGAAGCGTTTAGACATCTTTCGTATAAATACAAAAATTTATGTAAAAATTTATGTACAGAAATAATTCGTATAGAAATATCCGAAGATCATACACGGAAATCCTATAGAATTTTTATACGCAATTCTCATAGAAAATTTCTACACGCTTTTTTTATATAGGCTGTCTTCCAGAAGAATATCCGTGGATTTTTGGAGTGGGGGACAAGCATATGTGTGGAAATTACGTAGAGTGGGGGTACCCTCCGAAGGATAAACTTCTGCTAGAAGGCCTATACGTGTAGGGTTGGATAGAGTGCCGAAATCCTCCTTATTTACTAAAGATGAAAGAAACGAAGTTGTTTTGTATCGAAATATCTTGATACTGCCTGACCGCTAATCCTCAATTCTGATTGGTCAATGACTCACGTGAAGTAAGTAGTCGCTGAAAAAAATCCCCGGAATTTTCAAATTCTTCAGATTCCAAAAAAATTTTCTGCATCACATTTTTCAATTTTTTCATGTGTGAAGTTTGTCTTTATATCAACACATATCTAAATTTTCTGATTGTTCACCATGAGAAAAAAAACAGTATTTCTAAATTTTTTTAACTCGCAAAGTATCCTGCAGTTCCCAAATTTTAATTTTTTCATATTTATCATACGCACAAATGATCAATTCTTGCTTCTCAGATTTTTATACATAAATTCTGAACTCTACAAAATTCATGAAAATTCGTCGGTTTCCCAAATAATTCGAGAAAAATCTTTGAAGAGCTACGGTTATCTGGAAAACTGGAATTTTCCGAAGAATTCAAGAAATTTTTTCAGTTTTCTGGGAAGTTAATTCATAACCTTTCCCTAATTTTTCAATAATTACAGATTTTAATCAGATTATTTTAAAAAGTAAAAAAAAGAATTAATCGAAAATTAAAAATTATTCATTGATGATTCACTCTTCATTCTCTTAATTCTCTTTAAGTCATTATCAATATTTATAAAACATCTACGAGTATATGAAGTTTAATAAATTCGATTTCTTCATTTTCACAATAAAAAGATAAGCGCGCACAGATCTAGTGAGACTAAAAACAGAGGACTCAAAAGGCCGTAAAAAAAACACTTCTGCTCAATGAAATGTCTGATTTTTCTGCAATATGCAAAATTTGTCAATCCCTCGCGGTTTTTAGTAATCTCTCAGATCGAGCTGTGCCCAGACAACTTTAGCTGCGCCGAAAAAATATGACCAACTCGCCTGAAACCCTTAACACGACGAAAAGGCCCACATGTACGAGGATTGGGTGCGATCATCCAATTGACAGTACCAGTCATCCGGCTAAAGACCTCATGAAACTCTCGTAAAACACTAATTCCGCTATAATAATCAAACACGTTTCAGTTCCCTTTGACATTGAACACGCATGACCCCATCCATCGGCCTGAGGTTGTGACGCGTCGGACATACTAGGAAATTCACCGATGAAGGGGCGTGTGGGATTGATTATCACACACCTGTGCATGAATTTATTTATTTGACGTGCGTGACGGCCTAACGAAAATATTTGCGGATGGATTAAAAACTCGGCGCAATTATCCTCTTGAATATTGCATTTGTCGGATGAAAGAGTGAAGTTCGACTTGTTCAGCACCTTGGGAATTACGTAATAGACGCTATTACCAGTGTGACGCGCTGAAGATAAGTTGCTTGACATTACTGTAACTCGAATCGCGTCATGAGATCGTACGATTAACGAATCCTCAGGTGCATATGGTAAAACATGACATTGAAGTATGCAAAGATGAATGTGGAGCATGTTTGATGTCTCACGCGTGATGTCTCGCACAAAAAATGGGGCAAATATTCCGCATATATTCGCATGAATTTATGATGGTGTGGGGCAAACATTCAAAACGGTATGTTTACGGGGAAAATATTTTTCATTTTATGAAATTCATGTATACGCGCATTTTAGATTTATTGTTATTTGATTGGGTTTGGACATCTTCTGTTTTGAGAATTTTGGAACTAAATTACGTGAGAATTTGAAAAAATTTGAATGTAATTGGTACCGTCCAAATTAAATTTTTACATTAATGAATAATGGTACTTGCTTATAAATTGATCGATTTTTTCACATCTACTTAGGAAAAATTATTTATATAAAATCATTATTAATTATAAGTTATTCGGAATCTAATGAGGATAAGTTGAGATTTTAAACTTTAATCATAATGAAAATGATGATTTTCACATAAGAAGCCAGATTAAATTCTGGGTTTTAAAGATAAAAAAAAACAAAACGGTAATTAAATGGCGAAAAAAGCTACGATTCCAAAGCTCACAAAACGGTAGATCATTTTGTGTGAGCTCAAACCTGTGGTGAATTGCTAAACGAAGATAAATGCTTTTTTTTTAATGCGTGTTTTGATAAAATCGCTTCCCAATTTATGAATGCGATTTGGCCAAATTTTTTTTCTAAAAATATGTACTCATCTTAATTTACAAATTCTTAACAGGAACAATATCTCAATTTTTATGCATCTAATGAAAAAAAAATCAGTAATCAAAAAATCACTAATCACAATGTAAATGTTGATTTTCACATAAAATGTTTAGTTAAATCCAGATTTTTCAACATTTTCCCCGCAAAAAACCAAAACGTTCATCAAATTAACAAAAAAAATTAGCATCCTCATTATTTCGTAACGTCACAACTATTTTAATTTACTATTGCAAAAAAATCATGAAAAAATGGCATTAAATCTATTATTCAGCTGCACAATTTCACGAGAAAAAATCGCATTGTTTTGTTGGGTTTTACGTAAACTCCGTGCGACACGCGGAAAAAAAGAATAACGGAAAAGCTCAAGGCCACCGATACAACGTATTCTTTCTAGAAATTTCGACCACGCTATTTCCGCCTACCACTTGATTCATTCCCCCGCGATAATGTATTATCAGTCACTTAAATTAATCAAAGCGATCAAACTCATTGTGCGGTTTATCATCTGCATTAAATTTTTAACAATTTTAACTTACGCATCGTGTGATATGTTCAGATGTAGGGGAGACAAGGAGTCATGCCACGTGGTCCCCTCACGCTATAACTCCTATCTCCTACATATGTTGGATTGCCCGACGACGTTTTCAAACACCGATGACTGATTTCTATATTACGTGGAGTTATCATGAAGATTTCAGTAGCGAAGCGGTAAAACGATTTAAGGATATCCAAGTATCTTTTACAGTTTGGTACAGACCACATTACAGATTCAATCATTTTCAATTCTCAAATTTGTGAATTAAGTTTTGTGAGAAAAATTTGAAAAAATTATGAATATTCAGCGTCATTCAAATTACATTTTGCATAAAATTATCATTTTTTTTAAATTCGTTATTTATGAATAGGAGAGGGTGGGGTAAAACGGACACTTTAGACTTTTTTTAAATTATTCATAACACAGAAACAAGTTGATCAATTGAGCTCAGTTTAGGCTCGTCACAAAGGGAAGGAATTGTTCTTTGTTTTGAAAAAAAAAATTATTAAATTTTATCAGCATTTCAAAGCCTCATTAACATTTTTAAAAAAGTCAAAAGTATCCGTTTTACCCAACCTCCCCTACATAATTGAAATTGTTTAAATTTTCGGTAACCTAATTTCTTTAGACATGAAATCGCTTTCTGTTAAAATTCTGAATATTAATAAATTTATTACAATTCCAAACTAATGATTTTTATGGTCGAATTTGATTGTTTATAAATCATTTATACAACAAGCTCCTAATATTTAAAAAATTGCAATTTTTTAATTATTTCATCAATCTTCCTCCAAAAGTAAACTTTCTAACTTTTTTCCCATTTTTATATATTTTTTGACGGTTTAATATCGAGATTCAAATTCAGACCGGCAATGTTTAAACAATAAAATTAATATAAAATGTCGGGAACACTTGGGATCAAATGGGGCTCAACTGAAAGTTCTAAAAAAAATAGCCAAAGTACTGAGATATCCTCAAATCGTCCTACCGCTCCGCAACTGAATTCTCCACGTGACCAATTACGCTCCACTCGGGACTAAATACTATCCCTAAATGACACAGAAGCATTGAAAAAAATCATGTGCTCGTGACGCTGCGCGGAAGTAATTCTACTTCATTGTATCTCCTGTCTCAACAAAAATGATTCCTCTCAGTTCTGGATGACGTTGATTTTTTGCACCTCGCGGAAATTCGTACTGCATAATCATTCGTAATAACATGCCCCCCGGTAATTAATTAAAAAAGATAATGAGGATAAACACAATTTCTCAAGGATCGCGTACCCTTGCGTAACAGATCGCTGGGTTTTAAAAAAGTGCACATGTCAAATGAAAGAGGCTCATCATTTATACGACCGCAGCAAATAATTTCCCGGTAATTGTATCCCCTCGAGCAGCTGACGATTGATAAGAGATTGAATGACAATCCCCTCGAAATGGTGATTCTCAGAGCTATAATTTTTCAACGGATGTGCGATGATAGTGGAATCTTCAGTCATCAAACGAAATCAGTAGTGGAGTGGTCAATCGGTTTAAGTCGACTCAGTTCCCAGTTTAAATTTTTGTTGAATAACTCGGAATTGAAGAAAGCGAAATTTTTGTAAGATCTTTTTCGATAGTCACATTCACTTTTTTTTACAAAAAAGATTTTGACGTGAATACGATTATGGTTTCAATTTGGAAAACGGTCCTTATGTGCAGCGCTATCTATCGGAATTCTAGAAAATTCTAGCCATTTTGAGGTAACTCGAGAAGTTTCTTGAAATTTCGAAAAAATTCAAGGAGTTACTGGAAATTGCGAGGAAATTCAGGGAGTTTCTAGAAAATTCGAGGGAATGCAAGGAGTTTCTAGGACATTCGAGCAAGAAGGAAAGACCATGGACGTACACGTACGAAAAAATTTAATAGAAAACCTATCGAATTCGTTAGAAAATTCTATTGAATTTCTATTAAACTTTCTATTAGTTTTTAGCTGATTCTATTCACATGTTCAACAGAAAACAGTCAATAGAAAAAGTCAACAGAATTCGATTTTTCTATATAACTTATTCTTTTCATATATTTTCCATAGAATTTGCTCGACTCAAATTTTCTAAGTTTTTTTCATTCTATTTTACTTTTCTTCTCATCAAGAAAATCAAACGAAAAAACTTAGGAAATTTGAGCCGAGGAAATTCTATAAAAAAAATCTCAATAGAATAAGTTATATAGAAAAATTGAATTCTATTGACTTTTTCTACTGAAATATTTTTTACTGAACAGTTCAATAGAAATTCAACAGAATTTTCTAACGAATTCGATAGGTTTTTCTACAAAATTTTTTCGTCCGTGTATCCACGTACAATTACAGCTGTATCGAAGATACAGCCGCCTGCAATTTTTTAGGAAAATTTTGCCAACTCCTTTAGAATTTGAGATATTCATCGACAACTGGCGCTAGAATGGCATTGACTTAAACCGTTTGACCACTTCACTACTGAAATATTCCTTCATGAGGGCTCTGATCATATGATCGTGAGAGGAGTGACGTGCTGATGCCGTCATAACACATAATTCATCGGTGGAGGTCACGAAATTGGCAGCTGGGGATGATTACATTGTCACTGATTGATCTGGTTCAGGTAAGCAGGGCAATGTTTCAACCTCGAATTGTTGCTAATTTTAGTAAACGCTTGCAAAACCCTGGCTCATTTATAAGTGTTTGACCAAAATGTATAGGTCTGCTCTTGAAGCATTTTCATCTTTCGTTGGGGGAAGGAATGTTCTTGGACCATTCAATATTCCACTTTGTTCATTCAGCTATCAAATAAGGANTCATCAAGAAAATCAAACGAAAAAACTTAGGAAATTTGAGCCGAGGAAATTCTATAAAAAAAATCTCAATAGAATAAGTTATATAGAAAAATTGAATTCTATTGACTTTTTCTACTGAAATATTTTTTACTGAACAGTTCAATAGAAATTCAACAGAATTTTCTAACGAATTCGATAGGTTTTTCTACAAAATTTTTTCGTCCGTGTATCCACGTACAATTACAGCTGTATCGAAGATACAGCCGCCTGCAATTTTTTAGGAAAATTTTGCCAACTCCTTTAGAATTTGAGATATTCATCGAGAACTGGCGCTAGAATGGCATTGACTTAAACCGTTTGACCACTTCACTACTGAAATATTCCTTCATGAGGGCTCTGATCATATGATCGTGAGAGGAGTGACGTGCTGATGCCGTCATAACACATAATTCATCGGTGGAGGTCACGAAATTGGCAGCTGGGGATGATTACATTGTCACTGATTGATCTGGTTCAGGTAAGCAGGGCAATGTTTCAACCTCGAATTGTTGCTAATTTTAGTAAACGCTTGCAAAACCCTGGCTCATTTATAAGTGTTTGACCAAAATGTATAGGTCTGCTCTTGAAGCATTTTCATCTTTCGTTGGGGGAAGGAATGTTCTTGGACCATTCAATATTCCACTTTGTTCATTCAGCTATCAAATAAGGAAGAGTAGAAAGGAATTTGTGTGCGACAGGTAATAAATAGTGATGGGAATCGTTTGTTCAGGAATGTTTGTGTCGCTGAGTTAGGAATGTTGGAATTATTGATGGTAGAATAGAATTTTTTTTCATTGGAGAATTCCAGGAAGATATTCTTGAATGATGAATATTTCATCTTGAAAATCCAATGAAATGCCGATTTCCTAGCAATAAAAATAACTAAAAATTGGGGAAATGTTTTGGTATTCAGAATTCACAATTTGCTGAAATCAATAGGAATTGTAAATAGAAATTAGAAAATTCAGGAAAATACATTTTTGAATTATTACTCTATTGAAGATTAAGTCCAATTTGGGACAGAATATTAGTGACTTGATTGAAAATTCAGGTAAGTTGCGGAATTCGTATCATCCCACTGTTAGATTGAGGATTTCATTGAATATTTATGAGGACTTGAAACTCCATGATTTTTTCTTCCAATTTAAGGATTATATTTGTCAAGTTTTGACATGCTTCATATTATTTTCTAAATCAAATTTACTGTCACTAGCGGAAGAATTCCTACTCGACTGTCCCTAAAATTTCAACTTTTTTCTGACAGTCTGAAAAATCTCCTATGAACGTCATCACCTTCAAAATAAGGAATTTTAATGAATTTTTAGTGAGACCTGAAATTCCATGGCTTTCATTAGAATTTAAGGATTGTATTAATCAAATTTTTACATTTTCCAATTTTTTCCTCCCAAAGAAAATTCGCTGTCACTCTCTCAAAAATTCCCATTCAACTGCCCCTAAAATCTCAATTTTCCCCTCACGGTCTAAAAAATTTTCCACAAAGGTCAATGATCGCCTTAAAAATTCGAAATTTCATTAAATTTTTAGTGAGACCTGAAATTCCATTGTTTCCATTAGAACTTAGTGATTTTATTTTATCGAGTTTTAAAATACTCCAATTTTTTTCCTCCCGAATAAAATTCACAGTCCCTTTCCCAAAAATTCCCCTTCACCTGCCCCTAAATCTCATTTTTCCCTCACACTCTAAAAAATCTCCCGCAAAAAAGGTCACTAATCACTTTAAAAATTCGAAATTTCATTGAATTTTTAGTGAGTCCTGAAATCCCGTGGCTTTCCCTAGAACTTAAGGATCGTATTTATTGAATTTTTACATTTTCCCATTTTCCCCTCACAGTCTAAAAAATCTCCCACAAAGGTCACTGATCACCTTAAAAATTCCAAATTTTCATTTAACTTTTAGTGAGAACTGAAATCCCATGGTTTTCCTTAGAATTTAAGGATCGTATTTATTGAATTTTTACATTCTCCAATTTGTTCCCCTCAAAATTTCCCACAAAGGTCACTGATCCCCTTAAAAATTCGAAATTTCATTGAATTTCTAGTGAGACCTAAAATTGCAGTTTTCATTAAAATAGGCATTTTATGTTATCGCATTTGAAAATACTCCAACTTTTTTCTCCCAACTCAAATCAACTGTCCGCCTCCCAAAAACCCCCTCACCAGCCCCTAAACCTCAATATCCCCTCGCACTCTAAAAAATCTCCCGCAAAGAAGGTCACTGATTCCTTAAAAATTCGAAATTCCATTGAATTTCTAGTGAGACCTAAAATTCCATAGTTTCCTTAAAAATAGGCATTTTATTTGATCGCATTTGAAAATACTCCAACTTTTTTCTCCCAACTCAAATCNTCTCCCGCAAAGAAGGTCACTGATTCCTTAAAAATTCGAAATTCCATTGAATTTCTAGTGAGACCTAAAATTCCATAGTTTCCTTAAAAATAGGCATTTTATTTTAGCGCATTTGAAAATACTCCAACTTTTTTCTCCCAAATCAAATTAACTGTCCGCCTCCCAAAAACCCCCTCACCAGCCCCTAAACCTCAATATCCCCTCGCACTCTAAAAAATCTCCCGCAAAGAAGGTCACTGATCCCTTAAAAATTCGAAATTCCATTGAATTTCTAGTGAGACCTAAAATTCCATAGTTTCCTTAAAAATAGGAATTTTATGTTATCGCATTTGAAAATACTCCAACTTTTTTCTCCCAAATCAAATTAACTGTCCGCCTCCCAAAAACCCCCTCACCAGCCCCTAAACCTCAATATCCCCTCGCACTCTAAAAAATCTCCCGCAAAGAAGGTCAGTGATCACCTTGAAAATTCGTCCATACGAATTACGTAATAGCGGGGTGAGTGTGACGAGGTCACGAAGCACCGAAGCCCACTTCTCCCCATGTGAATGCCGACTCATGTGCATTTGTTACCTACACACAAACCTGTCCACACAAAAACTGCACATTGCATATCACGAATCCAGTCTGACCTATCGATTACTCGCCTAAACCACCATCTAACTTGACTTCCAACCTGCCCCAAACCACGAGGAGCAACTCCTCACCCTAAACCTCCCAAATCCCCTCACCCAATCCCCAAGAACCCCAGCCTGCTAATTGATCCCCCCAAAGAAAATTAAAAAAATTAAAAGAAATCTCTACCCTCGTGGCTTACGTAATTATTGACAGCTCCTCTGTCACGAAGAGCGCATGAACATAGCATATTTCGATTCCATCCACCGCTAAACTCCTCTATGCAACCGATTTATCCGTTTCTATTATAAGACAAGTTACAATCGAAATGACGAGATGAAAAAAAAACCGCTATTTGAGGATAAACTTTCCAATTATTTCCTCGTAGAGCAGAAAAAAAATTAAAACTGCTAATGTTCAATTTTCATTATTAAAAAAATAATAATAATTAAGAACATTAAAGGGGGAAGGGTTAGGGGGGGGGGGGNGGGGGGGGGGGGGGGGGGGGGGGGGGTAAATGGTTTTACAGTGATTTTGGATAAATGAAAGTAAGGTAAGACAAGGGCACGCTAACGTGCAAATTCCGTCGATAAAACGGCATTCTGCTATGGCGTTCTAAACTAGAGAAAAAAGACACCTCATTTTTTCACATAAAAATCATTACAACGGCAAAAATAACTACAATCACGATATCACCTTGTCAATCTTATCAGCCCGAGTGCTCGAATATTTTGGGGTATTTATAGCGAGTGAAAAATGTTCTCATCGTGGTGAAGACGCCTGCTGTATCACACGTTTCAAATTTCGTCGAGCAATTTATAGATTCGTGGTGTGTGCAAGAAGGTAATGCGGTTAAATAATAATACAGAGGTGATTGCAGGTGACGAGAGATGACAGAGGGAAAAATTGAAATGAGGGTAAACTCACTTGCACCTCCAGGCAACGTGCAGCGCTCAATCTAAACAGTGCCATTGTCCTTTATTCCTTAATAATCAGGTGTACTTTGCTGGTTTTTTCCCTCGAACAACTCTTGACCTCGAGTACCGACCGAACCGACCGCGCTAAGCTCTGGCGCCCAACTCGGCCGATCGCACTTGCCCAGGCCGCCGACTTGATCCGGTTCAGTTCTCCGTTCGCTGTTTCGGTTGAAGGGGGAGTTGAGCGCCTGCGTCGGGCGCGGGGCATCCGCGCGTGCGTGGAGAGGGGGTCACGTGGGTGGTTGGGGTTGAATAAGCGCGGGAAGGGATTGGGGGGTTTGTGACTTGTCGATTTGTATCGGGTGGTGATACTGGTTATACTGAGAAAATAGTATATTTCCCATCAACGGAGGGAAAATAAGGGAGTCGTGCCTAGAGATGCAAAATGACCGTCATTTTTTGGTCATATGACGCGATCTGAAACTATAACTATTTACCGATAGAACTATTTGTGAAACTATATTTAACAAATTTAAAATATAGAATTTATTAGCTACATTTTTCGATTGATGGTGAATAAAATATTTGATAACACTGAAATGTAATTTTTTTAGTTAACGGGCTAATTCTAAATTTCAAAAACGCTCTTTGAAATCGTTCAGCGTCACATGACCGTCATTTTTTAGATCGCGTCATATGACCAAAAAATGACGGTCATGTGACGCGCAAATTTTCCAACTACAAATGATTGTTACAAATCATTTGTAACCAAATTGTTGTCAAACCATCTATATAGTTGCATAATGACGGTCATAACTAATTTCCAATTTGTGACGGTCATGAATAAAACAAAATAGTTTCATCTATATGGATGGAAAAAAAACGTGATTTCCATTTCAAAATGCGGATTAGGCCAATACAAAAGGAATTCAACTGAAAATTTACCGAGAAAAAAATAAAGTTTTATCTGTATAGATGAAAAATGACTGTCATTTTTTCTTGACAAGTTGTGATGGTCACAGAAGGGGGAGGGGGAATTGTGACAGCTGTCATGAACGCCTCGTCATGTGACCGTCAATGACGGTCACATGACCGTTATATGACGGGTCATGTGACGCATTTGCATCTCTAGTCGTGCCCACGTGGAGAATTACCACGTGGTAAGCACGTGGGTAAGGGTCCTTTATTTTACCTCCCGTGGTGAGAACGTTGTTTTTCGTCACGGCGTAGGCGGAAAATGTGACCTTTCCGCCCGCCGTGGCGAAAAACATTATTTTTGCCGAACAGAGATCGGCAATAATATTAAATTTTGACAATATTAAAAAGGGATTACCTCCCTAGATTGTTCAAAGTGAAACTATATTTAACAAATTTAAAATATAGAATTTATTAGCTACATTTTTCGATTGATGGTGAATAAAATATTTGATAACACTGAAATGTAATTTTTTTAGTTAACGGGCTAATTCTAAATTTCAAAAACGCTCTTTGAAATCGTTCAGCGTCACATGACCGTCATTTTTTAGATCGCGTCATATGACCAAAAAATGACGGTCATGTGACGCGCAAATTTTCCAACTACAAATGATTGTTACAAATCATTTGTAACCAAATTGTTGTCAAACCATCTATATAGTTGCATAATGACGGTCATAACTAATTTCCAATTTGTGACGGTCATGAATAAAACAAAATAGTTTCATCTATATGGATGGAAAAAAAACGTGATTTCCATTTCAAAATGCGGATTAGGCCAATACAAAAGGAATTCAACTGAAAATTTACCGAGAAAAAAATAAAGTTTTATCTGTATAGATGAAAAATGACTGTCATTTTTTCTTGACAAGTTGTGATGGTCACAGAAGGGGGAGGGGGAATTGTGACAGCTGTCATGAACGCCTCGTCATGTGACCGTCAATGACGGTCACATGACCGTTATATGACGGGTCATGTGACGCATTTGCATCTCTAGTCGTGCCCACGTGGAGAATTACCACGTGGTAAGCACGTGGGTAAGGGTCCTTTATTTTACCTCCCGTGGTGAGAACGTTGTTTTTCGTCACGGCGTAGGCGGAAAATGTGACCTTTCCGCCCGCCGTGGCGAAAAACATTATTTTTGCCGAACAGAGATCGGCAATAATATTAAATTTTGACAATATTAAAAAGGGATTACCTCCCTAGATTGTTCAAAGTGAAACTATATTTAACAAATTTAAAATATAGAATTTATTAGCTACATTTTTCGATTGATGGTGAATAAAATATTTGATAACACTGAAATGTAATTTTTTTAGTTAACGGGCTAATTCTAAATTTCAAAAACGCTCTTTGAAAATGTTCAGCTTTTTTCAACGTTTTTTTGATTGTACAATGATAATTTTTGTACACTCCAGGGCTATGCAAAACTGAATAGCAATTCTAGATCATTTCGAATTAGCGAAATAAAAAAAAAACAAGATCACGTTCGAAAGATAATCCACCCGAGCCTTAAGTTTTTAATGTTTGTAATTATTGAGAGAGTTCGCTCAAAGTCGTAACTGACGTGATCCTCTTCTAGAGTAATATAATTGCCACGATTGAAACCTAATTAGGCGCGTCTGGGAATGACTCGACTGGAGAAATACGGTTTTGAAAAAATGATGAATACTTCTCTTAAGTAAATGGGTTTTTGGCAAAACTAGTTTTTTTCTCTACGCATGGGAGCCATCATATCTCCATTTAGGTGATTCTATCATTTTAGATCCTACCACGAAACTCGAATTTTCCTTAACCGTCCAGCCATTGACCTGTTCACCACATCCGTTTCGTGACTTTTAGAAACTATCTGTGAAGTCTCTGCATCAATTTTGCTTTCGAATGGAAATTTTGTAATCGTCCGTTTTGAGGAGCTTCCAATTTCACTTGGAAATTGTGTTGAATGTCATGAAGCGGGAAGATATGTGCCCATCCGCATGAAAAGGGCCCACTTTGTTGATATGGAGTGGTGGATACTTCGATAATATTGATACCATTCTGCGGATTTTGAGCCCAAAATAATCCTGATAGCGTGAAAAGTGACGTCGCCAGAGAAGATCAAAAAAATAATTTAACATCGATTTCAATGGGAGTTGCGGAGACAAAAACGTGAATATTTCCTAAACTAGAATCGGCAAAGTGGGCCTTTTTCATGCGGACGTTCACATATAATATTCTTAGAAAATGTGTGCGTATGTATATGTGGATTGTTCGGATTTTTTTTATAAATCTTCATGAAAAAAAGAGTAAAGTTCGAATGAAAAATATGAAATTTTGGGGAATAATTGGCGTTGCTTGGGAGCATATCTGGGAAAAATTTCAGCTCAATCGTTCAAGCCGTTTTGTTCGAGTTGTGCGAGCGAAGCGAGCGACCGGTTCTTCATTTCTACTGGGAGTTGGGGGTTAAAGGAGACTTTGAGATTAGGTTTGAGCAGATTTCCTGGGCTATTGGCAGACTGGAAAATGAAATGAAGAGGTTTTTGGTTTATTTTGAGAGACGAATGTTGAGATTTTGCTTGTTTTTTAACATTTTTGCAAATGAAAATGGAATGAAGAGCACCGGCATTTCTATTTTTTTTAGAATTATTTATTCCATTCTTCAATTGATTGGATTTTCGTGACAGTCTAACACCGCCTCAGCATTTTCGTGACAAAACGATTCATTTTTGGATACATTTGATGCATTAAAACATTATCTAAGGAAATTGTAATCCCTACATTCCATTTACACTTCATTAGAATAGAATAGAATAGAATATAATACTTCATTTCCACTTCAGTAGATTTTCATCTTTAGAAGTGAGAGATATTTGAATTCTTGAAATTGAAAATATTAATTTATGACCTGAGATAAATAACTAAATAAATAAACATTTGAATTTCATTCTTTTCGAAAGATAGGAGAGAATTGTGAGAATAAATCTGCATTTCAAACTTTAATTCACATAATTCATGACTTTGCCTATTGTTTCTGGATGTAAAGTGATGAATAATTGAATTTCCTCTTTCTCCTGAAAATTTCAGTGAATAAAGACGATAAATCTGTACATCAATAATTTATTTTATGAATTATTCAAATTCATTGACTCGAACCTCTTCATTTTCCACTTCAAAGAACGTCTTTAATATTCTCTCAATCCACTTTTACACTTGACGATTCTGTCTATTATAAAAAAAATTATGCAAAATAATGGATGACCACTACAGATACATTGAAACTCACTTGTTGAGAGTGAATAGATGATATCCGTGAACGACTCCACTGGACAGGATTTCCTTCGCAACTCTCGTTGCCAGATTAATCCCATAATCTCTCACTTCTCCACCCTTCTCTTTAATTTTAGATAAGTCTTCATGGATCTTTTTGGGAACCGTCAGATTGCAAATCCTCTCCAGTTTCATAAAAGTCCTGTAGTTCGATATTGGAAAAATTCCCGGAATGATTGGAACGTCTATTCCACACGATCTGCATGCTTCGACGAATCGTATGAATCTTCCCGATTCGAATAGAATTTGCGTTATTATGAAGCTGGCACCAGCGTCGACCTGAATATTTTCACTCATTAGTTGCTGTGTTCAAGCGAAATGACTCTCAGATGATTTATTAACGAATATTATGGAATCTAGTGAACATTCCCATAAGGAAAATTCAATAGGAAAAAAACGAAAATCATCAGAATCAATAAATTCTCATTTTTCTATAGAACTTTTTCTGTCGATTTTTTTTTTCTACAGAAATTTCTCAACGGAATATCTCAACAACAAGGATAAATTGTCCGCTAATAAATTTTTTTTTATTCTTTAATTTTTTCACTGAGATACGAAAGACAGAGTGGTGAATATTGAAAATTTATGCTGAAAAATAAAAATTTCGTTCTCAATGGATTTTTTTTTGTTGATAAACCTTGCCTTTTTTCTGAGGTAATAAAGATCAGATTCTTTCGAAGGAGACTCTGGGTGGGTGTCTGGATATCCTGCAACTGCAATACAGAATTCATCGTTGTACAGACTTCTGATGAATTTAATCAGATCTACAGCGTACGTGAAGTCTGTGTGGTCTGGAGGGTCGTCTAAGCAGAGTGTTAATTACAGAATTTAATAATATGATGTAAATAAGGTTATTTTACTACATGCATAATCAGTTGATAATATCAAAGGAATTTATATTATTAAATTAATCATTAATTTTGATTAGATTCTGTTCCTTTAAATGGCTGGCGTTGCACGCTGCTGAGAGTGTCGGAGTAATTAATATTTTTTTAATTGAGCTATTCGTCGAAGACAAAAGGGTTGAAGTGGAGAAGATTTGAGACTGTTATTTAGTTCTTTGAGGAGTCAAATAACTTTGGTAATTCATGATTTTTGGGGGAAGAATTGCCTGACGAACGCCGACCGTTGGGGACGCCATTTTCCCACAACGAGAATTTTAGGGGAATTTTTCAGTTGACGAGACTTCTTTGATCAGTGAGGGGTAAAGGAAGAGGAAGATGTCGCATTTAAGATATCATTAATTTTGATTAATCAATTTAATCAAATTTAAAATTATTTATTTGATATTCAATCGAAAATTCAGATTATTAATTATTTTATTAGTTAATTTTAGTAATTTCAATCTTTAATTAAGTGTAACAAACTTTAGTAATTTACGGATAATTTTTATTTATATTATCATAAATTATTATTAGCGATCCCTGAGATTAATAAATGTAAATATGGGATGATAGCACTTCCTACGTACCTCCACGAACGACAAATAAATTCCTAATCCCGAGATCCAAAACTTTCTTGAGAATCTGTTCTACATCACTGCGTCTCAAACCCTTAGCGCTCAGATGGAGAAGAGTATTTTTTGGAAATTGGGGAACAAGTTGGAGAGGCAGAAAGCTCTCCGCAGATGTTCCATGCCAGGTGAGTGCAAAAAATAATGGGACGAATTCGCTCTTTGCTTCTCTGAAAAAACTATCGAGGGAAATGTGAAATGAAGAATTGAATTGTTGCGCACGAAAAAATATCATAGAAAAACGTTGCAATTTCTATAGAAAATACTTCGAGATTTCTATTGAACTTCAATTGAAAATTCTTTAGTTTTCGGAGGATTTCATTGAAGAATTCCATAGCTTTACTGCGTTTTTTTTCTATAGAAAAATGGAGAATAGAAATTATTTTATAGACAATAATAGTAGGATTTCATCTTTCTATGCGATTTTTTCTATTGAGAGATTTTCCATAGAAATTCGTTGACTGAAATTTTCCAAGGTTTTCCAATCGATTTTTCTTGTCTTTTCATTGAAAAATAAATTTAAAAAACGTAAAAAATTTAACTGCGAAATTTCTATGGAAAAATCGAATTCCGTTAATTTTTCTTAGAGAATATTTTCCACTGAACATTTCTAATAAACTTGAACATTTCCTTTGAAAAAAAAACTGGTAGATAAACTGCGGAATTTTTCGGTAGAATCTAGCAAAAATTAATAGAAAGTTCAATCGAAATCCAACTCAAATTCGGTTTTATCAATCGTTATTAACACATTCCTCAATTTTATCCATTTCATATACGTCTTTTCAATCTTTAAAAAGAATAGAAATCCCATAGAATTTCCCATAGAATTCGCTAGGTTTTTCTACGAAATTTTGTTATAATTGTGAATTATTAATTATTGGATAATATGAAACGTCGTAACCAACAAAGCCCGATAATAACTGGAACATGAAAAAGTTTAGCAAGATATTATTGAAATTACACAAATGATCTTGTCTTTGACGATTAATTTTTAATAAAATAAAAGCGCGACTAGGTTCCATGACCCGACGATTCACCCGATTTCGATTTATTTGACTCCCTTAATTCCACTATTACCTTTTATAAGCCTCTTCTTCTCCCCCCTGAGAGACCAACTCAAAACTGTGATAAAATTGTTTCTCTCTTTCCTTCGCTCTAATCGATTCCCCAATATGGACTGGTGCAGTTGGTCCATTTGAATTAAAACCTGATGTATTGACGAGACTCGCCGCTGAGCTTTCATCTAAAATCGGGTTTTGAGGATTTGTCCTGTCCTCCAGCAAGAGGTGCCTCATGATGCTACTGTCGATTCTCGTCGAGAACTATTCACCAGTGGAAAAACACTGCAGGAATGATGCAAGCGCTTATACTCTCCGATGAAACATGATGGAGGAATCTAATAGAGTAATCCATATCTGACTAATAGTCAAATTCGACTTAAACTATTTTGCCGTTCCGCTATCAAATTCTATTTCGTAATAAATAAAATCGGTAATTCTCGTTCAAAATATTCCATGCGATTGTGACGTATTCGATGATTTAATCGAACTAATTTTTACTAAAATATCCTACTCCCCCGACAATTCCATTTGTAATTGCATTCCTCAATAAATAGAATTAATAATAAATCGTCAGAAGATTTCTGTTCAGTTCTGTCGGAGTCCAAAAATAAATACTCAGTAAAAAATATATAGTCAGCGATATATTCGATGATTTATTCGAATTAATTTCCTCTAAAATATTCTACTCCCGTAATAATTCCATTGATTATCCCATTTCTCAGTAAATCGAATTAATAATCATCGTCAGTATATTCCCGTTCAATTCCATCGAATTCAAAAATAAATAGTCAATCCGTAAATATTCGATGGTTTACGGATACCCAAGTACTTTGGCTATTTTTTCTCCAGTGAAATACTCTTCTACTTTTGTAGTCGAACATCAGATCTTCCATTTGAGTCCCATTTGACCCCAAGTTTCCGGACATTTTACAGTGATTTTATTATTTAAACTCTGTAAGTCTGAATTTGAATCTCAATACTGAAACGTTAGCAAAAATTTTTAAAATCAGAAAAAAAATTACAAAGTTTACTTTTGGAAGAAGATTGATGAAATTATTAAAAAATTACAATTTCATTGAGAATTACGCGAATTTTCTATGAATAATTTATAAACAATCAATTTTCCACCATAAAAATCATTTGTTCGGAATCGTAACAAATTTAGGGGAGGGTACGGTAAAATGGACACTTTTGACTTTTTTAAAAATATTCATAACTCAGAAACAGATTTATCAATTGAGCTCAGTCTCAGCTCATCATAAAGAGGAATCACTGTTTTTCAATTGAAAAATAAAATTATTCCATTTCATAAACAATTCAACACGTCATGAATATACCCTCCCATTAATATTCAGAATTTTCCCAGAAATTTAATTCATGCCTAAAAAAATTAGTTTTCCGAAAGTTTAAACAATCTCAATTATTTATTGATGAATGATGTTTATTTCCAACCGTATGGCTTGACGCCTTTTACAGTGCAATTATTTATTTATAAACAATGAATGTTTAAAAAATAATAATCTATGCAATCTATCTATCTAATCTATTCTCCCCCAATTCAATTGACAAACTTGATGATTGAAAATGGTTGAATCTATAGTGAGGTCTGTACTAAAACTAAATTCAATTGAATGAAGAAATTGAAGGAAGAATGGAGAAATTGAATTGTTGGGAAAGTAGGATATTTTAAAGGAAATTGTAATAGGGTTTTTTAATATAAAAAATTTTCCCTATCCAGCATCTCCTCCCTATCCCCATCCCTCATATTGTTAACCCATTTCTCACCCTCATATTATATATATGTTGTAGCCTCCGGACTGATGCTGTACCGATCAATCTTCTAGGTATAGGGGAGGTTGGGGTAAAACGGACACTTTTGACTTTTTTTTAAATCTCAATGAGGGGTTGAAATGTTGATAAAATTTAATAATTTTTGTTTCGGTACAAAGAACAATTCTTTTCATTTGTGACGAGCCTAAACTGATCTCAATTGATCAATTTGTTTCTGAGGTATGAATAGTCTAAAAAAAGTCTAAAGTGCCCGTTTTACCCCACCCACCCTTAAACTTGTGCCATATTGTTGTCTTGTCTTGTTTGTAAATATCTGTCCACGTTAATAAATCTTGTTGAATCTTGAATCTTAAAGGAAATTATTTCTTCATTCTTCTTTCAATTTCTTCATTCAATAGACCCTTTCATTCTGCAAATCTAGGGAAAATATTTATTTCGTTCATTCAACGGAAAAATCTCCGAAAAAACCATGGAAAATTCTCGTAAATATTGAACTTTACAATGATATACACTTGAGCGCTCAAAAACCATGATTTATATGTAAATTCGATAAAGTGTCCGCAAATCCTAGGGGAATTAACATGGGAAAAAAGTGTCCGCAAATCTAGTAATTCTCAGAATGAAAAGCTCTATTCCTTTCGCCGATGAATCGAGTGAATAATCATCGTCACTATATTCCCATTCAACTCTCCCGAATTCAAAAATACATAAATACTCAATCGTGAAAATTCGTATCTCTTCGCGCCCCGCCGGGCCCACGCGGGTTCAATTCCACGCTATTCCCCCGGTGTAACGACAATGAGTTGAAGAAACGTGTGCGCACGTGATACTCACACTGTAAAATCCCTCGTGTACATGTGACTCACCATTGATTGAAATAGCTCGTGGGTATCGGTAACGAGGTAGTGAATCCGCGTGTAATTTCAAGTTTTCTGTGAAAAACCCATCGGACAAATGTCGTGGCTCTTGGGTTCACGTTATCAGCAACAGTCCCAGGACTTTTCTCAGTATGCACAGCCACCGGCAGCGGGTTCGGGAGGCGGTGCCGGGGATCCTGGGGATAATGGACCCTCGAAAAACGTGGGGAAACCGCAAATGGACGCCTACAGATTTGACTCCAGTGCTCTGGAGCGGGCGGCCGCTGCTGCCAAAGAGCTCGAGAAGTCACGTAATACTTTTTCTCGTTGACGAACAATTATTTTAATACTTATATAATATTACGTAAGCTTACGATCCGTTTGAGGTTAGAAATCTTGTGCACATGCGAGACGAGCACATGATAATGATGCAACTATGGCGCCCAAACTGTCCCATTTTTTGGAGCAATTGTATTTTGCTTTGACGAATGAAATTGATTACCTGCGGGAATCTGTGGATTCTGATAACTATTCATTGATGCAGTTATTTATCATTTGGATAATTATGTATTCGTGTTTGGAAACAAGTGGTCTGAGGAGAAATGTCGAAGAACATTTTTTAGAGGAGAGATTTTTAATGGTTCTTAATGCATATTAATTGAAGAATAATTATAAAAAAATGATATGCCTAATTAAAAATGTCGCGTGAGAATTTGTGGTAGAACTACTCAGACTGTCCCATTTATAGGAGCAAATACTTGCATTTTGCTTTGTCAAATGAAATTGACTACTTGTGAGGCTGATAATTATTTATTGATTCATTCATTTATTTATCATTTTGATAATTATGGATTCATCTTGGAAACAAGTGGTCTGAGGAGAAACGTCGAAGAACATTTTTTGTAGAAAGATTTCTTGATCAATGGAAGAATTAATTATTAATAAAATTTAAAATGAACCCCAATTTTCTGATGATTATGCATTGATTTTTAAGAATTCTCTTCTGTAGATCGTAATATCCCCAATTAAAAATGTCGCGTGAGAATTTGTGGTAGAACTACTCAGACTGTCCCATTTATAGGAGCAAATACTTGCATTTTGCTTTGTCAAATGAAATTGACTACTTGTGAGGCTGATAATTATTTATTGATTCATTCATTTATTTATCATTTTGATAATTATGGATTCATCTTGGAAACAAGTGGTCTGAGGAGAAACGTCGAAGAACATTTTTTGTAGAAAGATTTCTTGATCAATGGAAGAATTAATTATTAATAAAGTTTAAAGTGAACCCCAATTTTCTGATGATTATGCATTGATTTTTAAGAATTCTCTTCTGTAGATCGTGATATCTCCAATTAAAAATGTCGCATGATGAATGACATTATTTCTGGAATTGATACGTGATTATAGTAGTGAAATTTAAGGAGTTGATCAGTAGGTTTCGATAATTAGTCTTGTTCATCTATCATGTTGATAATTATGTATTCACGTTGGAAACACGTGGTCTGAGGAGAAAATATCGAAGAACATTTTTTAGAGGAGAGATTTTTAATGAGTTCTTGATGCATATCAATTGAAGAATTAAATGTTAAAAAAGTTTGAATTAAACCCCTATGAATTATGAACCTTCTATGATTATGATTTTTAAGAAACGTAAACTCAGATCATCACCCCCTTTGATTCACATTGTTACATTTCTCCCACCCACCTAAATTTCCCCAATTCAAATCTCAATCTTCATTCCAAAAATCTTCCAGCCCACGCCAGAGAGGCCCTCGAGCTGACAAAGCTCCAGGAATCAACAAAGCAAGCTGAGATAATGTCCCGAGCCAAAGAGTACGAAGCGAACATCGAGCATTTGAAAATAGAGCAGAAACGCGTGGAAGGTGAGGAGCGAAGAAAAACAGTGAGCGAAGAGACTAAACAGCACCAAATGCGGGCCCAGTACCAGGACTCCCTAGCAAGAAAGAGATACGACGACCAGCTAGGCCAGCAGCAAAGAATGAACGACGAGAATTTACGGAGACAAGAGGAATCCGTAGCTAAACAAGAAGCCATGAGGAAAGCCACCATCGAGCACGAGATGGAACTGAGGCACAAGAACGAAATGAGAAAGTTAGAAGCTGAATTGAAGGCAAAAGCCAAAGTGGATCGTGAGAATCAGGACCTGAATCTCGAGCAGATCAGACTGAAAGCCTCGGAGAACAGAGTCACTGTCTTGGAGTCCATCAAGACTGCTGGATCGGTTTTGGGGGCTGGGGTGACATCACTCCTTCAGGATTGGGACAAGATATTGGCGGCTGCTGGTGGTCTGTCTCTGGTGGCACTTGGGGTTTACACCGCCAAGGGATCGACTGGTGTTGCCAGTCGTTACATCGAGGCTCGACTGGGCAAGCCCTCGTTAGTTCGAGAAACCTCGAGGTTCTCAGCCCTAGACGTCATTCGTCATCCCATCAAGAGTGTCCAAAAACTGAGGGAGAAGCCCTCTGACGCACTGTCAGGTGTCGTTCTAGCTCCAAAACTCGAGGAGAGACTCAGAGATGTTGCTATAGCCACGAAGAATACCAAACACAATAGGGGAATGTACAGGAATATTCTCATGCATGGCCCACCTGGCACTGGTAAGACCATGTTTGCCAAGAAGTTGGCACAACACTCGGGCATGGATTACGCGATATTGACTGGTGGAGATCTGGCACCTCTTGGGAGGGACGGGGTCACTGCTATTCACAAAGTCTTCGACTGGGCCTCGACCTCGAGAAAAGGACTTCTTCTGTTTATCGACGAGGCTGATGCCTTCCTGAGGAAGAGGTCCAGTGAACACATCTCGGAGGACCTCAGGGCCATGCTCAATGCTTTTCTCTACAGGACTGGCGAGCAGAGCAGCAAGTTCATGCTGGTGCTGGCGTCTAATACACCTGAGCAGTTTGACTGGGCTGTTAATGATCGACTTGATGAGATGGTCGAGTTCCAGTTGCCTGGGGTCGAGGAGAGGGAACGCCTTATTAGACTCTACTTCGATAAGTTTGTGCTTCAGCCAGCTACGGAGGGCAAGAGGAGGCTCAAGGTTGCTCAGTTTGATTATGGAGCACTTTGCGTCAAAATGGCGGAGATCACTGAGGGCATGTCTGGGAGGGAACTCTCGAAACTTGGGGTTGCCTGGCAGGCTGCTGCCTATGCCTCGGAGGACGGGGTGCTGACGCAGCAGATGGTTATTGATAAGTGTCTGGAGGCTGTTAAACAACACAAGCAAAAGGTATGGTTTGATTGAGGAGGGCCTAACAACCAGGGATAGCCATATTCATAAATCATAATTACTGTTAAATTTTGCAGTCGTCAGTTAGTTGACATTACTCGTAAATTGTTTAATATTCACGTAATCTTCAATTTGAATATTCAAATTCTGAGTTAGTTTACTAATCAGTAATTTTGGTAGGAAGACTGTCGATTATTTGGTTAATCGAAAATCCCTTTCACGAAATTAGAATTATTTACTCAATGGACAAATTTACAGCTCCATGTTGTCAAATATTTAATTCATCAATCGGAAATTTAAATTATTAATATAGTATTTTTAAATTTTGATGAGTATTTAAACCTTCATCACTGTAAGTTCGAAATCTTTTGAATTTTGAAGAAGTGGGATATTGATGGCCATCTCTGGTGACAACCAAAATTCTTTTGCCCTTATTTGAAGTTGTTAATTAAATGTCAATTTATCTTGTTAAAAAGCAGTTCAACATAAAAATGTAAAAGCATTGTTTTAATTTTGTCACTTATTCTCACATCCAATTGACGTGATTGGTATAATTGAATTGTAATTAATTCCCAACAATTTAATTTCAGGTCCAATGGCAGAGTGAACAGGAGAGGCAAGAGTCAAAATCCATCTACGCCGAATCAAGCAATACGACAGACTCAAAAACTGAAAAACCAGAGCTCCTTTCAATCGAACCTGCCCCAAAATCCGAAAGACTAGCCACCGCCTAACACTGGGCACCCAGCATTTACTAGCTTTGATCCAATGCAACAAATACCAGTCCAAAACGATGGAAAATCACCCTATGTCTACGTTATTGTATATAACAATTGCGAATTTAAGAAAAATTCCATTTACTGATTTTCAATTGTAAATGGTCACGAAGCAGAAGCTCCTACTCGTTAATTCCATTCAATTTTATATATAGTTTTATGTATTAGGTATGCAAAAATATTAACGAATTGTTCACTTGATTATTTTCCAATGGATATTTACCTCGATGGCAATCTGTTGACGATTATTACTGTTACTGCAAGATTTTACATGACAAAGGTAAACTTTGCTGTCGGAGTAATTGTCCGGTAGATGAACAGTACAGCTGAGAAATAATTTATGACAGTCCAGAAAATATATTATGGAATTAGTTGTTAATTATGATTGAAATTGATCATCGGGGCATGACGTTTTGTAGTGTGAATTTACTTTTTTATGTAAAAAAGATGTAATTAATGAAGGATATGTTTTACGTTCGAGTTTGGACTGTTTTTCTTACACATCACATCTTCCCTTTTCGTTATTAATCAGCCGCGAAATGTAAATAGTCTCAAAATACATTTTGTTCATTTTTAAAAGATATTTTATTTCTCTATATCATTTCCTCAAAATTACAAATCCTCACTTGAGCAATATATACTTCAGTTATCTCATTCTTTACCGCTCTCCCGTTGACAATCCTGCGACATTGACCCTCAATCATCATTAATAATACATAATTACAAGAGTAATCAACTCGAATTTTCCTGATTAACAATCACAACCGACATCTTCGTGGTGATGTGGTAACGAATTCTCAACGCATGTTTTTAAATCAATCAATCAACAAAGGCACTCCGCAATTAATGGAAAAATTTTAATTGTTCAAACGTTAAGGCACGACTTACAATTATTACATTAATCATAAACCTCCATCGTTCATCAAAATCTTAACTGCAACAATTACCACCAAGTGTAGGGGAGAGTGGAGTAAATCAACACCTTTGACATTTTTCTGTTACAGAGGAGAATTGAGTGGATTATCGACATTTGGAGTAAATTAAAAGGGTCCATTTTACCCAACTCATCCCCATGATAATCTTAATAAAAATATTTTTACACTTTTTCCCCTCAATGTTAACTGTATGTACGGTAATGTTTGGCGATAGAGATCGACGAGGAAAAAAGAAAATGAACCACAGCCCCTTTAATAACCATTTAGTGATCGTTCAATGATGAGTTTTTCAGAATGGAGTGCGATAATACATCTAGTCGATAAATTCAAAACCTAGTTGTCTATCAAAAGTGGAACACATTGCTGGCATTTATCTGACGACAGTAATATCTAAATTGTTATCATCACTCTCAGCAATAATTTACTTACAATTGGGTTGTTGCATGAAAATTTTATTGATAAAATTATTGAATACGAGAATTGAATGGAGAATACGGGATACGGTTTTTTCCATTGTAAAGAGTGATAAAAAATTGTTCACAACCTGTCTTTGATGTAGTTATCAGATTAAAAAATACATGGAGCGCATTTTTCACCCAATTTTCATATTCAACAACGAAAAAAGTTCCTGCAATACGCTAAATCTCCATTAGTTTATCATCAATTTTCAGTCTAAAGAAGGAAGGCGTAGTTTAACGCAGACGGCATTTTCTGGACAAAACGACGTGGAGTCACTTCATTGTTTGACACGTGATGTTTTGGATTGAGACATTATCCACAGAAATTGTTTTCTTACGTTGGAGTTAGACGATTTAACAATCCAATTAAACATTGTGCAATCTGAATTTCACATTGAACAATTCAAAGCTGTAAATGTTTAATTTATTGTGTGAAATTCGACATGAATAGTTCAAGTGCTCAAATTATACCTTTTGAATTGTACAATTGAGAATTTAGATTGCACAATGTATAATTTGATTGATACATTTCAATTTAGTAGAATTCAATATTTATCTTGTCTAATTGGACTGAGAGGATTTCAATTTCTGTAGACAAGATCTGGAGGTTTCAGCTATGAAAAAGAAACATGACATTGATTCGAAATTAAGATTTTGTTTCCAAAATATCAACAATGAAAGTCGCTTCTTATCTTTTCTTCTTGGGCTTTTGTCGAGATTTCTCCATTAATAAACGTTGATTGTTAATAACTTGAGAACAAAATCTAGAACAATTCGCAGATAATTCAACTGTAATTACAAACATTCTATGTGAATTTCCCATTATTCTCATTATTTAGATCTTTCAAGGGAAATACCGTTATCAAGTTCTCAAGTTTTCGAGGAATATCTTCGAATTTAAGGGAGATAACGAAATTTTCATAATGACCTTTTTTGTAGAGCACATTGAGGGCTACAAGAAAGGTCATGGCAAAAATTGTGCTATCGCCCCTAAATTCCAAGATATTAAATGAAAACTATCCAATGAAAAATCAAAATCGACTTAAACCGTTTTACCTCTTTCCTACTGAATTAGTCAACAAATGAAGAGACTCAATTGTGTGTAATGAATCATTTTGTCAAGGAACTGCTGTGTGAATATTAAATTATGCCAGAAGACGCCTCTGAGAATGATTTTCGATAAAAAAAAAGAATTTAGTCCCTAACACGAAGTCCCCATATACTTGTTCTTCGCACTCCAACAGTGGGTCTTGCAACAGAGCTGTACAAGAATTTATTGATCTCGGTGCTATTGCAATTGGCCTGAAATGATTTGAGTGCTGCGTCTGTCATAAGCCCGAAGATGTCTAGGTACAGTAGAGAAGGCATGTGAGTGAGTCTTGCGTATGAGGATGACAAGGGAATTCCGTAGCAACGACTCAGGGACAGGTGCTCCAGCTGGTGAAGGGTCAGGAAGCTGTTGATTGCACGTATCGTTAAGAGGGTGCAGTCACTGAGGTCCAGCTCCACGAGGTCTGGGCAGGTCGCCACGAGGTCTCGGACGTTTTTATCTGTCATCGTTTTCCTGCAGCCTGAGATGTTCAGTCTGGTTATGCTGCGGGGGAGGGAACGACAGAGGAGGGTTATGGAGTCCGAGTCTAGGGAGCACCAGGACATGTTCAAGGCGGTCAAGCTGAAAAATAAGGGGTTTATTAGGTTGATTGAGTGGGGGAGGAAATATTCTTGAGGCGAGAATGGGTTTTTTTCTTGGTTTAACGAGGTAGCGCATGCTTGAAGCAAAAAATTTAATCTTAACTTGGACATTCTCCCTAAAACGAATACACATGATCGAAGATGCGAACTGGACGTTTTTTGCTTGGTTTCTTTTACATTTTTCCCTTAAAATGTCCTTCCATTTTTGCAATTAATTTTATTAACAAGGAATTACAGAAAAAAAGAATTACTTTACAATTTTTCGAAAATTATAGAGAAATGCGGTGGCTTCAACGTGTGAGACATGCGATATAATCATTTGCATTGAAGACATTGAGCCCCACTTATTATGATCGTCAATAGGCAGGACAAAATCGATAATACTCTGAACTTAAATTGGATATAAAACTGTCGTGTTACAGCTACAGCTTGAGTCATCGCTCTTTTACGATAAAAAGGATTATCCCGTATCAATTTTATCTCGAAATTGTCTCGACAACATTTTATCTTTAAACTAGAAATTTGCCACTATGCAATGAAGAATTTTTTATTTTTAAATGAAGAATATTCAGTCTCGAATTAACAATTTTTCATATACTAAATTTAAAAGAGTAATTTATTCTCGCAAATCAGTATTCTCATCCCATAATTATTTCCCAGCTTCATTCCACTTGTTATTCGCGAATCACGAATCTTCATTCTTGAATTTGCAATAATTATTCTTCATTTAAGTATATTTTACTCTGGGTTCGAGAATATTTTATCTATGTATAATCAATCATTAGTTTTCGTAATATTTTCATTGAAATTCGAAAATTGTAAAATAATTGATAATTTAAATTCCATTGGTTATGAATTAAATAACTGACAATATGGAATTGTAAATTGGCTATTGAGCAAATATTTCGATTAATTAAATAATCGTCAAACCTCTGAAATCAATTCTTGATTGATAAAATAATTCGAAATTTGAATATTTAATTGATGATGAATTTAATAATTAAAAAATTGACGAGTACTATTAACAATTGACTTTTTCAAAATTTAACTTTACTTTTACTTTGCCTTTTAATATGTAAATTTATGATTCTGTCGAAGTCTGATTTTATCCTTAAATAAAAGCTATTTTATTTTAAATTTGAGAATACCCTATACAGAATTTTAAAAAAAATTTCATCTCGACAAGTTTACCCTTGAGTTAAAAATTTGCTGTATTGGGAACAAAAATTGTTGATTTTCAATTCAAGACTAAATATTCTTGAATTGAAAATAAAGCATTGAACCCCAAATAGCAAATTTTTAGCTCAATAACTATAATATTAATTTTAACTTTAACTTTAGTTAAGAACTTTCATATTTTCAGTACAAAATATACTCTCACAAAACTGTCCTCCCACAATAGAATCTCAACTCTACCCCACTTACTTGCTCAACTTGATGAGATGTCTGACACACTGCGCATCAATGCCCTCGCACATAGTTAAATTAAGTACCGTGATGTCCCTATTCTGGCTGATAGCCCTGCAGCTCTCGCCATTCAACGTACACTTCTCCAAAGACAATTTTTTCAGCAGCCTGCACTTGCAAAGAAGCTCAGCCAATCCATCTGCAGATATAACGGACATTGAAAGATCTAAATACTGTAGTTTACTCATATAGCCGTCACCGAGAACTTCAGAACCCGGGGAAAATACTGGATCAGCGAGTTCAGCCTGTGCCAGTCTCAGTATTTGCACACCACGTGGTAAAATGTGTCCCAGTGTTCCTTGACTCAACACTTTACCACCGAGATCGAGTCGAGACCAGAGGGCCTCATCCCTGGCAATTTGACACCAACGTTTGCACACGAGCATCGAACGTACTAGACACTTTTTGGGGAGCCACTTGAGGATCATCAGTATCATCTCGTCAGAGAGCTTTGAGAATTTATCCTCCCCTACGAACGAGCCCCTCTTTCTCCTTCTGAATAGGTAAAACTGGTCAAGCCCACTGACATCGGAGTTCGAGGTACTTGTGCTGAAATTTCCGACGAGCTTTTCATCGGAAGATTCAGCTTCGACTCTCGTTGCGTAACCCGATTCGTTTTCTAGGGAATTCAAGATGCTCGTTGGATCGTCCATTAGAGCGTGGGGGTCTTGCTCCAGTCTTCATTTTGGGAGGATGAAAGAGAATAGTGTTAGTAATGCTTATAAATAATGTGTTAAAGAACACTGCAAAAACTAGGTGAAAGATGGCTGAATTTAAGATGTCGTTTTGTCTTCGGAATTTTAATGGGAATCTTCAAGGGGTCTGTGACTGCGATTTTGAGTGACACAATGATTTCCGAATGGAATTGATTTCCAATGATTTTTATCAATTTATTCGGCCAAAAAACACTGCCACATTCTTTAAAAATTAAATTCTTTTCTTCCTTTTCAAAAAACTTGAACGCAAATATTGATTCATCAAAATGTATTGGTTTATTAAATTCAATACGAATTAACTCAAAACACACATTAATACAGACATTTTCTGGGACTGGAAAGTTCGACTCATTCATTTCCAGATGTTTTTTGCATCTGGAGGTCAGTTTTTTCCGAGTATTTCAGACCTGCCAGTATTAAGAAATCTAAATCGCATTCGTGCAAAAGGGAACTTGCACGAAGTTCAATATCTGCTCATCACTCATTTGATAGATTGTTCGTACCCAATAGACAGCTGAATTACTGAAAATTTCACGAAATTTCACTTGCATAATTTATAATAATGATTTGAAAATTAGGTCTTTTGAATGCTCGGAAAACACCTCATGACGTCATCTCACCGGTCAATGACGTCTCTGTATATGCGTCGTGTGATTGGTCGGCTAGCGGTTAACCACCCAAGCAGCACAGTTCTGGAGGGTATCTGCAAGTATACCAAAAAGGCTGTCTAATGTCTGTCCAAAAAGGTAACTTGTGTCTAGAAGTTACCTAGCAGTTAACTAAAAGTTATCGTATGACGGCAAGATACCTTTTGGACGGACATTAGTCAGCCTTTTTGGTATACTTTCAGATATCTTTCGCAAGGTTTGCTACTTGGGCAGTGACGTGACGTCATGAGCGTTTTAAAAGTATGCAATTTTCAATAATTAGCTAGTAATTATCGTGCAACTTTTTGAAAGTTTAGATTCTAAAAATATAATATTGAGATGATGACCTTCCGAAATAAATATAAACAAAATTCATGCAAGTTCCCTATTACCCCTTCTTCAGGCAAAATCAATGACGAAAATAAAATGTATAAAGAAAATAAAAAAAAAAGTTTTGACATATCGAAGATGACTCAACTAAATTCAGACCCGTTTTTAATATCTGAAAAATGTATAGAATTCAGAAACCAGTTTTTGCAGTGAGGAACATTTTTTCAATCTTGAATTGAAAAAAAAAACATTCATAAACCAAGAGATAAAAACTTCTTGATTTAAGAGAATTTGTTCTCCTTTGATTTACAACAGGAATGTGAACTTTCTCAGTTATTATCAAATTCACGTCGAGTCCTTCTCTTGAACCCCTGAGTCATAATTTCAAGAGAATGCTCATAATAAATAAGGGAATGCCTTCAATGACACTCGTACCTGTCGAGATTTCCCTTTTCGAACTTGGACCCACGATAGAGATTCTCCTTCTCATTCATGAGGATATTCTCATTCATAGCTGCGTGCCTCGCGGACACCAAACTACTGGGTGATACTGAACAATCCTGTGACTGTGACCTCTTCATACTGTCACAGCTGGTCTCGTCGTCGAGCATGCTAACCCCCAGGTCCACCATTACCTCGGGCTCCACGATGCTCGTGTCCCCAGGACACTTCCATTTCCCCCCACTCTTAGCTCCATTATTCAGGGAACTGTTCAGATTGTTGTTGCAGCCATCATCCAGTCGCATGCGCTTGCTGTTTTTTAAATAAACAAAGAGGTAAACAGCGAGGATAGAACGACATTTGCTGTCTTTACTTCTTAAAGTATATTCGTAGAAAAACACGTTTTTCGTAAGTTTGTCCCGATGTTTTTCATAGATAATATTTATAAAAGTCCCCAGCTGTTGAAAAAAATTGTAATTGACTGTTCTGCAGTTTAGGAGATAATAAATAATGAAATGCGGGCTTCTAACTTGCGACTTTAATATAAATTAATATAATATAATCTAGCAACGTTCGCTAGTGGCTACAACTGATCTGAGACATAATTGCAATGTAGTTGAGCCCAATGAATTGAGAATAATTTTTTAAACACAGAACTCAATGAACCAAATGCTTGAATATTAATCGACAAGATCATCGGACAATTACAATTAGGTGAGGGAAAAACCTGAGCGTCGGTTCATTCTTAATGCATCATTTTCACAGTGAAGTTGAGTTGAACGTAACAAAATTCACACTGAGGATAAATGTCCCGAAACGTATGCTTCAATAAACTCATTCTACACCAGGGACTGTATTACACAAATATCCTGAATTAAACGGAGAAATATGACTAGTTGAAGCGTTTTTTCATATTCAATAATTAATCACCTTTTCCACCAGGGGAGTACATCAGGATCGTCACCCATTTCAGACATATTCTACCATTTCGAAGGACTCAATCGAGAAACCACAACCGTACCCAACAAAGAGGCGAAGGGAGACTAATACCCGAATCGATGCCCACGAAATCGCACGGCTAGAAAAAATGTCAACAAGGGAAGTCAATAAACTGCCGCTCTCGTCCAATCCCTTCCAGATATCCGCACCCACTTGCAAAACGTTATTACATATCACATGTTCAGCGACAGGTGTCGCAAATTGTTTCCCAATTGCGCCGAATTGTGCTCCACAACGAAACAAATTTTTGGCATTTTTTTTAACGCGAAATAAGGGTTAAACACCCAACCCAGTGCGTAAATATTAAGCAAAGGAATCGGGGAATTATTGTCAGTCGAGGGAAAATCCTGAGCGTTGATTCTTGCTGCACTGTTTTCATAGTCAAGGTGGCACGGAAAACTCGTGGAATTTCACAACATACGGGCCCCAAAGAATTGCGGAAAAATGTCGAGAGCAGGTTTTAAAGGATAAATAGCTTTTGCAGAATGCACTACCTTCGATACCAATACCCTTCTGTCATAATAACTGGCCCAGCAATTTTTTTGCGATGAAAAAAAAAACTTCTGTATTAAATTCAATAAAAGAATACAATAAGCTACATTAATCGTCTAATCTCTCGTAGCCCAGTAAAATTACGATTTTGAGAATCTAAAATTGCC